>NW_010296578.1:2804-5850 GCF_000700745.2 Antrostomus carolinensis | reverse complement strand
CTTTCCCTGCCTTCCCTTTTATCCTTACCCAGGATATAAAGATACTCCTGATGCTGAGCTCACAGGGTTAGTTAGAGGGTTCATTACTGAACGATTCTGAAGTAGCTTTAATGATTACAAAATCAAATTAGCATAGAGTATTTTATCCCAACGGGTCTCCTTAATCTACATCTCAACAATAAATCACAGCAGGAGGAGCACAGTGGTCTTCCAACAGGAGTCTGTTGCACGTATTCCCTCTAGAAGCAGTTTAATATGCACGGCAGAAACAGACATCCAAGCATCATAAACCTCAGAGCATCACAGCAGCACCTGCCTCTCTACACAGCCGCTTCCAAGGCTGACAGATCTGAGCAGTGATATGAAATCAATACACCCATCTGCAAGAGCTTCGTATCAGAGATTTTTTTCCATCTATTATATGTCTTCCTGAAAGCAGCGAGGAATACCTCAGGCTCCTTGTGAAATTCAGCAGTTACAACAGCAGCAACTGGAGAGCCAACGTTTACTGAAGAGGCTCGGAGAATGATTGATCCTGGACGACTTGGAATCAATTAATTTAAGAAGCCTGTGCAACAACTGTAATGGTGAGGGGTTTCCATATTGGTATTTCTGATGAGGACGTGAGTTAGTCAAAATAAAAAAAAGCAGTGAGGTGGGGGGAAGAAAGACATGAAATCAACCTGGAAGATAAGAAATCACACACAGGACCAGTGTCCAGACACAGTCCAATTTTCCCTAAGGTTTACTATTGATTAAAACACCACTAATAACGGTGACCTCAAAAGAGTGAGCAGACATTCACTAGTTCCTCCTAATTTTTTTGCCTAAGATGTTTGGAGGACGAAGCAGGAGGTCTGGAACACATCCTGGGCTGGTAAATGTGCGAGTGCAGCCTGGTCCAGCTGCCTCTCCAGTGAGCTCTTTGGAACGCCGAGGGCAACAGAACTCCCACAAACTCCCCCACGGGCAGCCTTTCTCCAGAGCTTCTGCCGCTTCTCCCAGCTGTCTCCATGAGGGCACACCTAAAGGAACAGGACAGGACACACATTTCTAGGCTGTGCCCATAGTCCTGCTTTGACCCCAGAACCAGAGAGCACCAAGTCCTGCTCTGCAATACTAAAAGCTCTTTTTTGCTGCCTACGTGACTATTCAGCTACCCAGAAGCAAAGCTCAACCTTCATGGACCTGTCCAATATTCTGAGAGTCAGTTGGAAAGATCACATCCAAACTTTTATGTTATATATTTGGTGACATTTTGTGTTATACAGATCCATCTCAACCAGGCTGCTTCCTTTGTCCTGACTCATTCTCCTGTCAACTGATATTGCACCATAACGAGAGAGAAAGCTCTTTATATGGGAAGGACAAAAGAAATTCAATTGGTACTAAGTTTCTTCTCCATTTCTAAGCAAAACCAGCTTGATTTTGGTTCCTTTTTCTCTGTCAACGGGGAAGGTTTCTTGCTGGTGCATACTAGTAGCTTCAATGTTTCTCTCTAAAAATTAAGGCTGGGATTTTCCTATATCCTTACTAGAGCAAAGTGCCCAATTTCCAGTCAATTCCAAGATGATTTAGGCATCCACTTTCCTCAGTTATGTTCCCGATTCAATACATAAATTCTTTGGGGAACATAAAGAAGGTAGAGCAAAGTTCTATTAGTTCTTGGTAGTCAGATCCAGGACCAATTTTTTTTTTTCCAAAATACCACAAAAATCCTAGTATATAATTCCTCAGGAAGATGCCCTGTGTCAACCCAAAGAAAACTTTTGTGGCTGTGATATAAACCTCTGATAACTGGTATTACAACACAAATTAAAAGCTCTGACAGAGTCCAGAGCTGCTGGAAAAAGATGCGCTCTTAAGATGCAAAGAAATTCCATGTTTATCTTCCAAGGTGCCCAGCAGTCAGCAACCTCAGGGTGGAACTTCAGTTGCCCAGAGAAGTCAAGTAACATGCTCGCTCAGCTCCATGGAGCACTCAGGTGACAGCAAAGGAGGAGATGTGACATCACGGCGATCGCATTCAAAGTCCTTGTCTCCCACAGCACAGCTGTCAGGGTTATCTTCCTCTGCACATCATTTCTGGTTTTGCCTTTTACATCAAATGAAACAGTGAAAATCTGCACTAGGAGATACCAGGTGGGAAAAAAACCCCCAAAAACCATGTTGGTGCTTACGGTACCTTCTTCAGATTTGGTACCTGGCAGCCCCCTCCATGAGAACACCAATATTGGAAGAAATCAGCCCAAGCTCCCAGGTCACAACAGTCTTCAGCGGGACTTGCCCACAGCTGTACAGCAATATATAGATACTTCTTTTCTTTTCTACACTACCTTTTTGTTTCTTTTCTAACACAAAATAGGAACCACGGATTCTCCTGGTTTTTCTTTGTTGAGCCTTCTGTCTTCATTTCCTCTCTCCCAAAGCTAAGGTTGTACACATACATTCAGTGTCAACACTGCTTCTGTAAAACATCGTCTGGGGATAAAACGATATTGACTTTCTCGATCAGTTCCAAGACCTCTAAAAGTCACCTGATGAACATGAATGTCACGTTCCTGGAACACGATTACAGATTTTTCAGTCGCCCATAAAAGCTGTAAGATGACCGTCTCCAGAACGGTGCCCCACTGGGTGATTTCTGCAGCTCTGAATTATTGCAGAGAGAGGGGAAAACCAGTTTTTGAGTGAGCTGTCATTTGCAATCATGCAAAAAAAAGGAGAAAAGAAAAGCAAGTACTGATTCTCCAAAACTAACACCACGTCTGACACAGAAAGACCCAAAGAAATCCCTTCTGGAAAAGCAGGATACGACTTCCAACCCAAACACCCTCTTGCCTCTTCTGCTTGTGGCAGGGCAATCTGTCCCTGCCTGCCATAACTGAAATAACTTCAGAGATCAAGGGGCCGAGTCTCATACATGTGTCTGTGTATACAAACCTACCCCCACTGCTTCTCTCCTCAACTGCAGACTTGCTTCACTGCTCCACAGAGCAGAGCGTTGGCTGAGGCTTTCATAAGCACCAGCAGAAAATAAGCAATC
>NW_010296578.1:0-2778 GCF_000700745.2 Antrostomus carolinensis | reverse complement strand
TTATCATGTAACCCACCACAGAAATAGCTTTTTTTATTTTTTCCCCAGCATTTCCATCAGTTGTGGGACACTGCTTCCAACACCAAAGCTGGCACTTGTACCTCCCAACCAGGGACAGGGAAGTTTCCAATGCAAGGCCCAGGTCAGGCACACACACACCAGTAGGACACTGGTTTAATGCCAATTTCAGCCCAGTGAGAAAACATGCATTTGCGGCAGGTCCCCAGGTGACATCAGTAGTCACTTGTCTATAGCTACAACTTTGCTCTAACCACAGGTCTCTGCTTTTAATATATTATAGGCTTTTTCCACTGGCAAAACCTGATTTTTCTACTTTCTCTTGCCAATTAATTAGACATTGCAACTCCTACCATGAAGTGAAACTGCAAGTGGAAAATCTGGTCAAGGTTTGATAGGGTTGAAGAGAGGGAAGGAATGAGGAAGCACAACCTGGATTAGCCACCTAGCACAGGAGAAAAAAAAACAAAAAGAAAAGGAATTTTTCATGCTAGGAATTTAAAAATGAAAAGCAAATGACAAATCACTAGGAATTATTTCCTAAACAAGGCTCTTCAAGTGCACCCAGAAAGATGGCAGACACAATGACTTGTGAAATTTATAAATGCTGGGCAACTGTAAAACTGTTGTCCTGGTGAATGAATCCATGAGAAACCCAACATCCCCTGCTACAGCTCTGGCATACAGGTCCTGTAACTGCTTTATTAAATGTTAATCATCCACCTCAGTCAGTGTTTGTGGACGAACAGCCACCATCCAGCAAGATCACTGAAATGTAAAATGTGGAACAGGGCAGCTCTTGTAAAGACCCTGATCTCCAAATAAGAGTGGTGCCAGATCACCTCCCACGACACAGTGAAGATTAAAGCACAAGGCTTTCATCTGCCAGGATACAGGATGGAGAGGAACAACCCCTGAAGCAGAATAAAACAGCCACTGGACACTTAAGATCTTCAAGAAAAACAGACAAACAACAAAACAAACCAACCCAGGCTGCAGAAAGGCACTGGGAACAGCCCAGAGTCTCCAACTAAAGCTCAAAAGCCTCACTACCCATAGAAGAGTCTCTTTTAGCATATTAATTTGTCCATGTTTCTCCTGTGCTATTTAAAGATGAGTAGCTTCATAATCTCTTTTTGCCACCAATCCCACATGTACCTGAGTGTTTTGGAACAGTACCCCACAGGTTCAAACCCCAGTGCCAAAGGCTTTCCTGTAACATGCACAGACAACTGAGGATGAATGTGACTTCACTGCTGGGCCCTGGAGTGATACAACAGAAGATCCCCTTTTCACAGAGGGAAGGGGTAAGTCTCTGACCAGTAAGTGCATCAGGAAAAAAAGAGACATGTACATACACATACTGAAAATGAGGGAAGTGGATGATAAATTCAGTGTATTTGCAGGCCACTGCAGAGCAAGCTGTAAAATACCCATCTCAGTGAAGTACAGCAGGTAAAATCCTCTCCAAGCAAAGATGTGAGGTTCCTGCTTCAGCTGCCTGAGGTGAAATGCAAAGGCTGAGCAGTTAATGTATTAGTGAGCCTCAATACTGCTTAGCTAGTTCATGAAAAGGGATGTGCCCACTCTTCATGAGCATTGCCTGGAGAAACTAAGAGAGGGCCTGGCCCCTGAACCTTGCCGCGCACAGGCAGATAGGCTGTGGGGAACATCAACTATCACCAAGTTGATGAACTGAAAGATGGGTCCAAGCTGTAGGAGAAAAGTGCCTAGCCCCCTTGACCCCATCCCTGTGTTTATCTGCTGCTGCAGCGATTACAGGACCAGTGAAAGGCAGGAGATGAACAAAGTGAAAAAGGAAAGAAGAAAAAAATCTGAAGACATATAAACTGTTCTGACTGTTTGTACAATCTCCCACCCCTTAGATAAAGATATTAAACTAAAACACAATGTTCAAATGAGCACTGTGGGTTATGTGACATTAAAGTCAAGTTGAAAACTTGTACTTCTAACCCAATAAATAGAATAATTCTAGATGAAATTCTCTGCATTACTAAGCGTTGTGTGTCTTTATAAAAAGAGATTTCATTTTCTCATACTAACAACTGACATGCTGATATCTTCTGTGTGAAAACCACTAACCTGTAAAAGAGTTATTATACATTAAAATGTATGCCTTGGTCCCCACAAACATATCTTTATAGGTTAAAATAACCAAATTTGTTATGTCCTCATGATAGTTATCATCTTATACTGAGCTGCTTCTACCAGGTATCATGAAACCAAGAGCCTATCCCCATTCTGTGTTATACTGTTATTTTCAAGGAACAAAAATAAATAAGACACACAAAGCACATACTTTATTAAAAAAACCAAACACCACCAAAACACTTTATTTCTTCATCTTCAGTTGGTCTCAGTTTCTGAACTGTAGAATCCAAAGGGATTGCCTAAATGAGGAAACTTATTATATTAGTAATCCTTAGCTGCACACCATTCATGGAAATAGACAGGTCTGTTTTCTATCCCCTTGCACTTCCATTCATAGCCACATGAAGCAAAGATGAGTTGGACATTAAACCTCACACACTGCACAATATAATTATTTCATGTTATGCACTTGCTCTAAACAGGCTGAAAAGATTCCACAACAGCAGTGCAGAACCAGGCCCCTGCTGCCCCCGCTCTTTCCATCACTACTCTTAAGTCCTGGGAGACTCTCAGCACCTTATTGCACTTGTTCAATAAACAGTCATCAGCTAGTCACGTATTAGTCAACTCGTGTCTACAAAACTAAAT
>NW_010296577.1:0-849 GCF_000700745.2 Antrostomus carolinensis | reverse complement strand
GGACCACATGAGGAGTTAGGGGCACTTATCAACATCACAGTCCCAAGACACTTATCAACATCACAGTCCCAAGATAGGAGATATTCAGTTCCTTTTCAGGACTTTCCCTTGTGAACGGGGCAGCCACAGGTTGATCACGCACAACAAGGCCAAGTGCTGGGTCCTGCACTTTGGCCACAACAACCCCATGCAGCGCTACAGGCTTTGTAGGTTGAGATAAGAACAATATAATAATCGAAATAAAATAAAATTTTAAATAATATTTATGAAATAATAATTATAACAATAGTAATAAATTATGGAAATAATAATTATAATAATAGTAATAAAATATGCAAATGAGTGATACACAATGCAATTGCTCACCACCCACTGACCAAGCCTGGCCCTTTCTCAAAAAATCCCAGGGGAGCAACAATCCCAAAACCACAATCCCAGAAGAACAAGAGCCCAAGCAAAAGCCAGAAAGAGAAAGAGAGGAAGAGCCTCTCATCAATATACTGACCATGATGTTATATGATATATCATATCCAAATGCCAGTTTAGCTTATTGATTTAAATATTCCATGCCCTCCCTAGATTTTGCACTTGTAGATTGACAAAACACAAAGTCCTTCAACTTCCAGTGACAAAATGAAAACATTGGGATGTTATCAACCTTTTTCTCATAACAAATCCCACGCTGAAACCAGTACACAGTGCTATTCTATCTACTAAAAAGAAGGCTAGCTCTGTCTCAGCTGAAAATCCAGGACACCTTGTGAACAGGGCAGCTTAGGATGATCATGCACTACACGTGGCATACAAACACTCTAGTCCTTGGGACTGTGTGGACTCCCCCACATGCCT
>NW_010296576.1:4302-6129 GCF_000700745.2 Antrostomus carolinensis | reverse complement strand
GGCTGGTGAGCTGCCGCCCGCGGGAGACGTGCAGGATGGAGAAGGGCGAGGCCGTGTGCGCCCACGACTACATGGGAACCTGCGCGGGGTCACCGGCCCTGCAGTACCACACCTTCGACGGGCTGAGCCTGGACATCCGGGGCGGCTGCACCTACACCATCGCCAGGTACTGCGGCAGCGATCCCACCCTGGCGCCTTTCGTGGTGGAGGAGAAGAAGAGCCAAGGTCATTCGAAGGAGTCGTTGACCAACGTCTACGTCTACGGCTACAACATCTCCATCCACAAAGGAGAAGGAAGCAAAATCCAGGTGAGTGTTTCCAGACCATGGGAATGTTGTTCTGGATAAAATCTTTGGGGTCAAGTGGAAGAGGATAAAATATTGTGGTGGGTGATGTTGAAATGAACAAAAATAATGAGGAGAACCACGAAAAACATCGAATGCTGAGAAATTTTCCATTAGAAATCAAGATATGGCAAAGGAGAGGGTGTTTGGTACCTGACTCGAGATGTCCTCAGAGGTGTCCCCAACTCAACCAGGCTCATTTTGCAGTTAGCATCCAGAAAAGGGCCATTTTAAGGATAAAACTCCACCATGAGGTTGGCTTGGGGGTCCACCAACCATGGAGATTGACCATCAAAAGAGATTATCCATGGGGTCCACCAACCATGGAGATCAACCATCAAAAGAGATTATCCATGGGGTCCACCAACCATGGAGATTGACCATCAAAAGAGATTATCCATGGGGTCCACCATTGGGGTCCACTAACCATGGAGATCGACCATCAAAAGAGAGTCCAGGTGGGACATGAGTCTATTTTACAAGGTTAAATGAGGTTTCTCCCAGTCGTACAGTTCAGTGGTCTCATCCTAAATGAGATTTGAAGCTCAGAAGTTGATGGAGAAGGTTCTCCGGTGACACATTTGGGTTTTGATCTTCTCCCGTGGGGCAAAATCGCTGGTTTCATTGTTTCTTCCTGAAATAAATTTCTCTTTCTGATCGTGTCTACATGATTTTTGGGGATTGGGAACTCTTAGTGAAGCAACCATCCACTGAGATCTTCTTCTTCTCCTTTCCTCCCCAAGGTCAACAATAAACTCACTGACCTACCAGCCACCCTGGAAGCTGGGAAGGTCCAAATCTCCCAAAACGAGGGTCGGACCATCCTGCAAACAGACTTTGGGCTGCAGGTGACCCACGATGAAGACTGGGCCATAATGGTGGCAGTGCCCAGCAGCTATTTCGGGGCCACCTGTGGACTCTGTGGCAACTTCAACGAGGACCCGGAGGACGAGATGACACTTCTGGATGGCACTCAGGCTGCCAGTGTGGAGGATTGGGCTGAAAGCTGGCGAGATCCCTCCTGCCAAGATGATTGTGGAGATCAGGAGGCGCTGCAGGACACGGCAGGATGTGGTGAGCTCAGATGGGGGGGTCCTCAAGCATTTTGGGGGAGAAAGAAGGGGATCCACATGGGCATCTGTCTACACATGCCTATTAAGTGCTGCCCACCAAGCTGATGCTTGGAGGCATCAACTTAACCAACATCTCCAGCATCAGGGAAGGGTTGTGTTGCTCTTTTCATGTCAAACCACCCCAAAATGCATCTTCTCTGATTCCAGATGTCCATAGCACACAGAATTAGGTAGGAATTTTCCTGAGGACCATCCCCACCAGGTGTCTCCTGGACTCTGAATCACTTGTAGGCACCATCTGAGCCAACGTAGGAGCTCAATGTCCCTCCAGGCCAAGTGTTTAGCTCATCCCTTGTGTAACCCTTTATTTTTTGAGATCACCTTCTCAAATATCTTCCCCACAGCTCAGA
>NW_010296576.1:0-4216 GCF_000700745.2 Antrostomus carolinensis | reverse complement strand
CCACGTCCTGCAGCGAGCCGTGCGCGGCGACCTGCCAGTGCGACGACGGCTTCGTCCTCTACAACAACACGTGTGTCCCGGGGGAAACCTGCAGCTGCTTCCACAAAGGTCGATCCTACAAGGCCGAGGAGGAGTTCTGGGAGGAGGGGTGTCAGAGCCGGTGTCGGTGCCAGGTGGGGGGCACGGTGGTCTGCAAGAAGGTTGGGTGTAAATCCCATGAGAAATGCATCACGGTCAACGGCGTCTCCAGCTGCCGGGCGAACAAGTACCTGACGTGCATCGGGACGGGGGATCCTCACTACACCACCTTCGACGGGCTGAGATATGATTTCCAAGGCACCTGCATCTACCAGTTCGCTGCCCTCTGCACCCAGGATCCCAAACTGGTCCCGTTCACCGTCAAAGTGGAGAACAACAACCGGGGCAGCAAAGCCGTGTCCTTCACCAAAACCGTCACGCTGGAGATCTACGGCAACGTCATCAGCATGAGCCAAGAGCACCCACGCAAGGTCAAGGTGGGTGTCCACCAAGGACCTCGCGCCGCCCGCATCTAAACTGCTTAGTTCTGATGTTTTCCCCCCAAAATTCTCCTTTTTAATTTACGAACGTGGTATCGTCATCAATTCCTGGCGTCTCCAGAGGGAGCCGGGAGCAGCCACTTGGGATTTAAATATGTTAAATATGTTAAATATTTAAAGTAAGTGTTAACAGAAAATGAAAAGAAAGGGAAAAAAAAGGGGAGGGGAAAGGAAAAAAGTAAAAAGGAGAAAAAAAATTAAAAAGGGGAAAAAAGAAAAAAGAAGAAAAAATTAAAAAGGGGAAAAAGAAAAAAGAAAAAAGGAGAAAAAAAATTAAAAAGGGGAAAAAAGAAAAAAGAAGAAAAAATTAAAAAGGGGGAAAAAGAAAAAAGAAAAAAGGAAAAAGGAGAAAAAATTTCAAAAGGGGAAAAAAGAAAAAAGAAAAAATGGGAAAAAATTTAAAAAGGGGAAAAAAGAAAAAAGGAGAAAAAATTAAAAAGGGGGAAAAGAAAAAAGAAAAAAGGAGAAAAAATTTCAAAAGGGGAAAAAAGAAAAAAGAAAAAAGGTGAAAAAATTTCAAAAGGGGGAAAAAGAAAAAAGAAAAAAGAAAAAAATTTTTAAAGGGGAAAAAAGAAAAAAGGAGAAAAAATTAAAAGGGGGGGAAAGAAAAAAGGAGAAAAATTAAAAGGGGGGAAAAAAGAAAACAGGAGAAAAAAATTTAAAAGGGGAAAAAAGAAAAAAGGAGAAAAAAAATTAAAAAGGGGAAAAAAGAAAAAGGAGAAAAAAGATTAAAAAAAGGGGAAAAAAATGAAAAAAATAATTGAAAAAAAAGAAAAAACCCCTACAACTTGTTTACAGTTTGCTGGAAACAGACGATTTTCACTCTGGCAACTGAAGCGAGTGACAAATATCCAGGAATAACAACAAAAATAACAAAACCCCCTCCACATTCCAAACCTTCCCCTTTGCTTGACGTCTGCCACTTCTTTTCTTTTCCTCCCACACAATTTTCTAAGTTTCTCCCCGACAGCTGCAAAGTGACTCAATTCACTGGGGAAAAATTCAATTCCCATCTCGTTTGAGCCAAAATGTTGCACAAAAGACTCTCTGTCTGGAAATCCTCCTCGTGACAAAGGTTTGGGGTTTTTTTTTTGCAGAAACACCCAATTTTTGAGCAATTTGCATTTGCCTGGAAATCCCACCCGGGGTTTTGTGAGAAACATCAAAATTTGAGACATTCCAATTAAATGGCAAATCCTTCCCCTGCAAAAGATTTTGTGCAACATCCAAATCTCGAGTGATTTGTGTTTGACCATAAAACCCCCGCCCTGCAAAGTGCTTTAAAAATCCCCCAAATCTCAATTTGCATCGATTTTACAGAAAGAATCAAATCTGGAATAATTTGCATTTTGTTCAGAAAAATATTTGCTAAAAACACCCCAAAATGGACTCATTTGAATTTACCCCAAAATCTTCCCCGTGCAAAAGAATTTTACAAAAACACCCGGATCTCAAACATTTTTGTCCAGAAATTCTCCCCACGCAACAATATTTGACTAAAACACCCCAAAATTGGCTGATATGAATTTGCCCCAAATCCTCCCCGTACAAAAGATTTTGCAAAAATGCCCAAATCTCAAACAATTTGCATTAATTTTGCAGAAACACCCAAATCTTAAATCATTTGCATTTTCTCCACGCAAAAATATTTGCTAAAAATTGACAAAACCACCCCAAACTCGACCCAGTTGAATTTACCCCCAAATCTTCCCCGTGCAAAAGAATTTCACAAAAACACCCAAATCTCAATTTGCATTAATTCTGCAGAAACAACTGAATCTGGAATAATTTGCATTTTGTCTGGAAATTCTCCCCACGCAACAATATTTGCTAAAAACACCCCAAAATTGGTTGATTTGAATTTGCCCCAAATCCTCCCTCTACAAAAGATTTTGCAAAAATGCCCAAATCTCAAACGATTCCTATTAATTTTGCAGAAACACACAAATTTTGAATAATTTGCTTTTTTTCCCCCAAATTCTTCCTATGTGAAATATTTACCACAACCATCCCAAACTTGACTGATTTGAATTTGCCCCAAATCCTCCTCGTGCAAAAAGTTTGGTAAAAATGCCCCAATTTCAAACTATTCGTATTAATTTTGCAGAAACACCCAAATCTCAAGTAATTTGCATTTTGTCTGGAAATTCTCCCCATGCAACAATATTTGACAAAAACACCCCAAAATGGACTCATTTGAATTTGCCCCAAATCCTCCTCGTGCAAAAAGTTTGGTAAAAATGCCCCAATCTCAAACAATTTGTATTAATTTTGCAGAAACACCCAAATTTTGAATAATTTGCTTTTTGGCCAGAAATTCTCCCCATGGAAAAATATTTGCTAAAAATGGACAAAAACACCCCAAATTTGACCCATTTCGATTTACCCCCAAAATCTTCCCCGTGCAAAAGAATTTGACATAAACACCTGGATCTCAAACAATTTGCATTAATTTTGCAGAAACACCCAAATCTCAAATCATTCGCATTTGCTCCACGCAAAAATATTTGCTAAAAATTGACAAAAACACCCCAAATTTGACCCATTTCGATTTACCCCCAAAATCTTCCCCGTGCAAAAAGAGTTTTACAAAACCCCCCGGATCCTGAGCGGGTGACATGAGCCACTTGTCACCCGGTGCCACCGCTGACCTCCCACCCCACCTCCTCCAGGTCAACGGCGCCTTCGTGGAGCTGCCGTTCAGCCAGAAGGGTCAGTTCGAGCTCTACCACAGCGGCGTCCACGGCTTCATCCGCACGGCCTCGGGCATCCGGGTCACCTTTGACTGGTACAGCTACGCCCGCGTCATCCTCCCCGACGCCTACGCCGGAGCCGTGTGTGGTCTCTGCGGCAACGCCAACGGTGACGCCGACGATGACTTCATCACCCGCGATGGCCAACGGGCCGCCGATGAAATCCAACTGGCCAATAGCTGGAAGGTGGGAGACGTCCCCGGCTGCTCGGCCGGTTGTGTTGGGGACTGTCCGGTGTGTAACCAGGAGCAGAAGGAGCTTTACCGCGGTGACGGTTATTGCGGGGTGATCACCAGAGAGGAGGGACCTTTCCGGGCTTGTCACCGTGTCATCAACCCCGCTCCCTTCCTTGAGGATTGCGCCTTCGACGCTTGTCACTACAAAGGCCACCGGGACACCTTGTGCAAAGCCATCGCCGCCTACGTCACCGAGTGCCAGAGCCACGGCGTGGGCGTGGAGCAGTGGAGGACGCCGTCCTTCTGCGGTGAGTGGGGCTAGACGAGGATTCCCCCACCCCCACCCCGCAGTGTTTACCCAAAAACCCCATTTTTGAGCCCAACCGCCCGCTCTTGGCTTTGCTCAGAGCCAATGGAAACACTCAATTCTTCCAAGATTGGGTTTATTTACCCCATTTTCAACATCTCCTGGTGATGTCATTAGTTTGTCTTCTCCCTCCACAGCGCCGAGGCCAATCAAGGAGTTTCGATGTAAATACGGAGGCGGGGAAATTCCCTCCAACTCCCTCCCAAAGCAAAATTCCTTCTTTCCTCCAAGCAACGGTGCGAAATAAACCCCCCCGCACTCCAAATTCACACCTGATGCAAGGAAGGGGAACGCAAAGTCAATCCCTACCTATCGATATCAATCAATCCCCATCCATCGATA
>NW_010296575.1:32566-39119 GCF_000700745.2 Antrostomus carolinensis | reverse complement strand
TCCCTGTCCCTAAAAGAATACGGTTGCGTGGCAACGTCCCCGGTTGCCATGGAGACTCGGTGTGTAAGCAGCTGCCGCAATCAGCATTAACTCCGGGCTCGCAGGTTTGTCATTCCAATGCATTGGGAGGGGGAGACAAATAGGACAGCAGCGCATTGCCGTAAAAGGGAAGTCACCTAGATAATGTCACTCACAAACATATGTTCCACAATTATTCTTTCCACTGTTTTATTGCCGCAATTATAGCTAAACTAAGATTACAAAATTATATGGTTTTAATTTGCCTCCATCGACTGTGTTTCACTTCCATTAAAATTAAGTCTAAACCCATTTAAATAGCAAACTGTTGGCTTTGCAGGGAATGGGGGATTTTGGTTTACCAGTGGGTATTTCGAAGACTAGGTAAAAATAATACCTCTAGGAATCCTAATGTCTACCCAAAATGAGGCACAGCCCCCGGGCACTGAAGTCTTTTCCCACCTTTCTCTTTTGTGCCACCTTGAGCCCCACAGCACAGCTGCAGCCAGCAATGCTGACCAGGAACATCCTCCTCCTCTTCCTCTCCCTGGTACCCCTCCCCTCCATTAAAAAAAAAGCAATTTGGAAATTGTATATTCAGTCATCTGAAAGTTTCGCAGTGGGCTCAGCCCACCAGCTGCTGCAGCAGCCTCCGACACAGCCACATCCTTGCGCGATGGCTCTGTTTGAAGACCCCTGCAATAAACAGGGGTGATGGGGTTGCCTTCAAAATGAAGTAATGCAGCATTAACCCTGAATTTCCTTACATTGGCAGTCTTCAGACAAACCTTTGATGTTACTTAAACATTTTTTATTATCTCTGTTTTAGAAGAAGTTTCATTTTGCTCAGTTGCTGCCTAACTGCTCCTGGTTGTATTAAAAAAATAAAGTAAAACATGTTACAAAGTGTATGGCAGGTGACGAAATGCACCTCCACAGCTATTCTACAAAAACCTACAGATAGTGGTAGTAAGGGATTTTGATCTGGAATTTTTTAATATATAAGTGGAAGCATTTAATCAGTGTTAAATACACACATCTGCACAGCTGTGCTGATTCAGTTGTGTAAGCGAGATTCTATTCACGATTTAAAATATTAGGCCACAGAGTGAAGCTGGCTCCCTCAGAAACAATTCCACGTTATGGGAAAAAGCGATGTAAATGAGTATATAAACATAACATTCAAATCCATAAGATTTATTTACCAACCTTTTCAAACAACCAGTTTTTGACCCTGTTAAATCCTTCCTTTATGCAAGGGCATTTATTACTGTGGATTTGCATAATTAAAATATACTTGCCCTGTCACCAATGTTTATAACCAATACTTACTCAGATTCTTATTAAGATTTGCATGAAAAATCCAGCTCTTTTAGATATCATTTTAATTAAAAGATAAACTTAGGACCGTAGGTTTTTCTTAAGGAATCTACTATCAATACCAAATTGCATTTGAAAATATGTTTTAATTTTTCACTTCTGTAGATATGGCTGAACACATATCTGTTGGAATTTGCAGGGTAAAATACATGCTCCTTTAGAAGAGACCTTGCATGCCACTATATAGATACAAGCTTCTTTCTATGGTCAAGTTACAGTCTATAAACCCCTGAAAATAGGGGTTTATAATGAACATGTGGCTAGACCCTTCACTACAAAAATGCTTGCAGGTGCTGTTATAATATACAAATCCAGATAGCATACAGTGACCTATTTTCAAAACCAGGCCAGGCAAAATGACATCGAGAAATTGAATTCCCTGCCCTTACTTTAATAGTGTCTTGTCATGCAATCTTCAAATCAGGACGGGTGATCATTGCAAAACAATCCCTAACCCTAGGGACAACAGGAATGTTCTCAGCGCTAATACCTTGGGCCCATCACACTGCTTACAATAATTGGCTGATTGCAGGGGGCAGGTGTAGACCATCCAAATAAAAAATATCCCTGGACAAGGGGGGATTTTGTCCTTTTTAAGGTTAGAGGCCAAAATAAACCTTAAAACTATATTCTGTTCTATTTTGTTGTGTCATCAAAAATAGCTGCCAATTGGAACAACAAACTGTGCTGCTAAAAATATGCCAGTAGTTATGCAGGGATATTTAAAATAGATTAGCATATGGATTATCTCAAATTCAAAACTGGCTTTAACCCTTTGATGACCACAGTCCAAATAGCACAGCTCTGCAGCAGTAAAGACAAACTTAGCTCCTGAGTGTCAAAAAGGTTTGTCTGGTAAAGTGAGCGTGGCTGCTGCTGTTTCCATTTATAGTAGGGATTCAATGGTACCTAAACAAGTTTAGGCAGATCAAGTAGTTTATGAACTCCCTAACCATAATTTGGGGTTTTTTTTTTAACAAGGCCCATTTCAGAAGCCCTTGCTCAGGTGAGAAATGTAATTTATTGCTGAAAGTATATTCAGAAGATATAGAGTAAGGCCCTGGAAATGACTGAGAGGGAAATATGAAAGGCTGCAACTCTATATGGCTGTACTAACCTAAGAGTTAGAAGAGAGAAAAATGTTTGCAAGACAACACAGAAAGACTCAGAATTGAAGGAATTACATTATGTAACAGAAAATAAGTTTTGGTAAAGTAAATACATTTTTTGAGCAACAACCAACTATTTTCCTTTCCTGCTGAAAATAGTTTCTTTTTATCAAAATAATCCAATTTGCTAAAATAAATTACCTTTGCAGCAGGAGTTCAGAATTCATATTTTACTGCATGTCACCTGCAAAATCTGGTATTTTGTTGAATTTGTTGAAAATTCAGAACTTGAGCAAGGTCAGAAATCTTGTGAAAAGAATAGTATATCTCCCAAGAAAATAAATCCCAAACTTAAAAGTCAGGCAAAATGCTCCCACAAAAAGCAATCGTTAGGCAAGCAGAGGACTACATACAACTCTACCAACAGCTGCTACTGACATGTCCTTCTGCAGATAGCCAAAGAGGAGAAAAGTTACTGCTGGACCCAATGGGCAGCTGCCTTTGCAAACACAGGGGTGAAAAACCTTGTTTCTACAGGAACGTAGCCAACACCATTCATTTTTTTGTTCCTGCACAGAAATATGTCAGGCAAACTCCCTTCTGGAACAAGTATTTTCCTGAGGTGAAATGCACATCAAAAGCACAAGGAAGAGTAGTGTTTCGAAAGCCTAATGTGGATGACAGAACCTAGGTACTACTGATCTGTACAAAGACACAAGAAAAAAAGATATAAGCATGGCAACCAGTAGCACTGAACCTGGCTCTTCGGATGCTCTGTGAACTGAGGTCACCTCTCAAACTGCTTAAGACAGGGGAATGAATTTCCTGAAGTGCTAGCATGTAGATGCTGCATCAAGATGCTAACATTGTGGGGGGCGGGGGGGAAGCACAATTAAAGAATATCTTTCTGACAAATAACTTTAATAGTTATCATTTGTTCCTGAGGCTTCAATTTAAATGTATTTTATGTTCTAGTATGTATCCTTTAAAAAAAGGTTTCTGTTCTCTAATGAAGCTTTTGCTCCATTTGGAAGGGAGAAAGCTCATAGATGTTATGGATTTCATTCTAAGTCAGTTAATAAAATCTCCTTTCTTCAATATCATCTTGGCATAATCAGACAACCTTGTATTGCTATCAGATGAACCTGCTCCAATACGAGGTTTTTATTACCTGTACACAAGGTTTCAGGGGAAATATTTGAGAAAGACAATGATTGTTTAAATAAATGTGAAACATAAAACATATGAATGTTGCTTTATGTAAAAGTCACTGGTATAAAAAAATATAATTAAAAAACTAATGCTTCTATTTTCATAGCAAAAAAAACAACATTCTGACATTCTAAGGGCAGGATTAATATTTTCTGCTTTTAAAAATCAAACGAAAACTACAGGTGTTTGTTCTCCAGTTATAAACCTGTGAAGCTCTTTGCCTTGTGCACGTGCGTATCTATATATGTATAGGCAGACATGCCCGCATGCATATGGGCACGAACACACACACACACACATGCTGGAAAGATGCTTTTGTCTCAAGGACCATTTCTCCTCTTCAGAGACCATAAGGTGCTTAGTTAATAGAGAGATCTACAGAACAGTTATAATATTTAAAAAGATCATTTTCCATTTAAATATGTTTAATGGCAACTGATGACCATTAGAAAAAAGAAAATGGTTTTTTTGTAATTCAACTAATAACTTGAGTAAAATATATCACATTTTTGGATAATTCTCTCTCTTTCTTGTTTGAAAAAAAGAGTGTGCAGCTGGCACTGAAATATCCACCAAATCCTATGCAGTACTTAGCATGGCTGTTAGCAGATTAAACCATAAATACATACACTAAGTGATTAAAAACTAACATTTACTTTCTTTTCTTATTATTCCTTTCTATGCAGTCTGCCTCTTTTTACTTGTTCATTTTTTTCTAGTTTTTGAAAGCAGCTATAAAAATATTCTATGCTTTTATTGTATTTTTAGAATCTACTCTCCATTATCAAAGATGCTATCAAGGGAAGACACTTTACAGAGATTATTAGGTTGCCAGAGTAGTCCAACATTGTTCAGAGCTAATAAAACAACAGGACAACTGCAACAGTAACAATACTTGGGCTTCACGTGAAAACGGTTTTTAGTCTGTGCCCTAAGCAACACTAGTCATTCATTCACTTAGTAATAAAGATTCCATTTTAACACTGCTGTGTACTAAAGAAAAAAAATATTAAAAAGGTTATAAACCTCTTGCAAGGGCAGAAACAAATTGCAGTTGCAGTTCAAGCTTATTTTTCAGCTCTACCCTGTTAAAATGCTTACATGTGTTATAACAGCACCTTTGTAAATTGCTGCAGAAGTATCTCACACAGATACTAATCTGCTGGAAACAAATATTATACGTATTTCCATAAATGGGCAAGTGAGAGATATGGGTGCTGATGCGGAGTAAAATGAACACCAGAGAAGCTTTTCATGTACTGAACCTCCCCTAGAAAATCCAACAGAAACCATTATTTTGTACCCATTTCAAAAGTAGGTAGACTAAGGTGGGGCACAGTTTGCCTTAACTGAGGGTCAATCATTGAGCGAGCTCTGGAAGTGGACCCACCGCTGCGTCATTGTCTCTCTGCACAGGGGAAGCACTCAGACATAGACACCACCCATGATGGAGACCTCAGGATACAACCATTCCCTCCACCTCCATCAAGCAACAGCTCACTCCAGGTAAGGCTGGCAAATTGGTACCAGCCAGCAGTGAGCCAACAGCTGCACCAAGCTGCTTGGGCCTTTCCGACAATTTTGTTTTGGGTTATTGTCGTTGTTGCCCCTTGGAATATCATATATGAAATTTTGGGTAGCCCCTAATGACCCCAGGAACCTTCCGTGTTCATGTGCAGTGTCCTTAGTAAGAAGCCTAGGGAAATTAAGACAGCTGAATAGGGGAGTGATACTGACCCAAATGTATCCCTATTTTTGTACTTTTTTACAGGAGAGGTTTAATCAGTTTGAAAGCTGCTTTTGTAGGCTTTCATAGGAAATGCCTTTTAACAAAAAGGGGAGGGGGATATTCACAGAGCAATGGCAAGAACAGAAACTGGAGGCTTGAAAGACCCACCGGGAGAGGGAATTCAGTCCACTTATATTAAATCAGCTGTTATTTTTTCTCTCCTCCCCCTCCCCTCAAGTGTTGGGTATCCAAAAAGAAAATGATGTGAATCCATTTTCAGTACTGATTCCTTTTAATCCCATAGATCAAAACCATCCTACAGTTTCCAAACGCTTTTTCATTCTAAAGGTAAAACATTTCACAGGAAGATGTGAGAGGTAAGTCTTTCCAATCACAGATTTTAAACTCAGTTGCTTGCAAAATATAATGAACTTTAAAAAAATCATAAAGGGCCTAAATCCTGAAGACAATGGGGGTTTTGCCATTAATACCTAAAGCAGCGGGATTGTGCACAGAGTAATCAATTGCCCAACAAGGCCCTAGGAACACAATCAAGGAAGGAGGCTACAGGAACATACAATATTTCACATTTCATAAATGGTCTTTTGAGATTCCAGCCATACAGAGTAGCAACAGAGAGAAAGACCATAATGTTAAAGTAGGGGTTATATACGTCTGTTTGTCTGTCTGTCCATGAGGTGGAATTTTAAGCAATCGTTTTCATATAACCTGTCAATAATAAGCATGTTTGGCAGTTCTATGTTTTACCTCATTTTAAATCCTTATTCCTTAAAAGCAAAGTAAATATTATTCTATCTTCAGGGGGGTGGAGGATGGGGGAGAAGGAGGCAGCTATGTGTCTTTGATAGACTAATCATACTGGTTCCTAAAAATACCTGTCTTGTGAAAGCTAAGGAATTCCAATAAAATATTTTAAGTACATCTTCATTGCCAAATACCATATTCTTTCAGTATTTATTTTACTAACAGTGTTATTTACAGCAATTTTAGTCAAATAAAATTAAACCAGTTTCATTGCTGCATGTTAATCAAGTTTTAGCCTTAAAATAATGCTGAAACATGTTGTTCCTTAATAAGCAGAAAA
>NW_010296575.1:5954-32542 GCF_000700745.2 Antrostomus carolinensis | reverse complement strand
TTTCCCTTTCAAGTTAGGTATACAACTATAATCTTTTTATAATTACAATAGTCAAAGGATTGTGTGCTCAGGCAAATCATACTGGAAGTGATGACTGAAAGAAAGAGCTGATTTTGGTTGGGTTCTTCCCATCACCTTCACTGATTTTTTTGTTCAGATTCTTCCTTCTCTTTCTCTCTTTCCCCTTCCTCCCCCCCTAAAAATCCCCAAACTCTTTACTTCTCCACTGTCACTCATTCCATTTTTAATTCAAAAACAGATTTGTATTGTTCCCTCAACCTGCCCTCTGGGTGGATCCATACAAGACGCTAGGCACAATATGTTCACGTAAAAATTAGGGAGACTGTTCCTACTTTGTATACCACCCTTAGCACAGTGTCTTAGGCTCTTAATAACAACATGTATACCTTTTTCATTTTTAACCCAGTGGCCCACTCATATTTTAGTTGAATCTGAGAAATAAAATGATTGTTTCACCATTCTCGATCACAACAAATTATAATAGTTAATGCTCAGCTTTGATTTTTTTTCTCATAAAGCACCTTATCAGTGGGCTGCAGCTGCTTTCCTGAATTCAGAGAAAATACCAGTTATTAATTGTAATATCATATATCACCCATATATATGATCATATGTGTATATATTAGTCTGCTCAGAGAACCTGCTGGCTCTCTGAGCCTATAGGGAGGGGGGACTTGTGCATTGGAAGGCAGAAAATTATGCATCTTATTTGATTACAGTTCTGATTAACATAGAAACTATGTTAAGCTCCTTTTACTACCTTTATAAAATTAAGATCTTATGTTTTGGTTGCCTTTTCTACTTGTCCCTTTTCCTGCCAGATAACAAATAACTTGAATGAGGACTGTTTTTCAAATAACTTTTTTCAAATCAGAAAGTTGCAGTTATGCTTTCCAGTATCCCACGCATACACATTAGGTAGCTTTCTCCCCTGGAGTGCCAGAAAAAAAACATGCATTCCTTCTTGCTACAAATCTGGAAATCTGAAAAGAAGAGGCCACACGAATGGGAAAGCTCTTTATAGAATAAAAAGCATGGGGTGTTATTAAGTAGGACTGTAAGCCCTATTCTATTCATAGTAATTAAAGGATCAGATCAGGTTAATGTGAGGACCTAGGTCAATAAAGTACTGTAGGTTCACCCTTTTTAATCCTTCTCAATCCTGTAGGCTGGGTTTATGACTGCTCTGTTTGACTCACGGAACTGTTATAGGTGACAAAGATGTGCAGAGAATTGCTGAGAAAAGGTGAGATTCATATCAATCCCATCATGCATTTTTGAGCACAAGTGTCAGGAGGTGCTTGGGGTAAGGTAGGTGGCAAACTTCAGTGCTATACCTTTTTCACTGTGCCAGCTGGTAAAATAACAATGTGAAAAAGTTCAGAGAATATTTTGTTGAAGAGTAAATCCACAGTGCTCTAGATATTTAAAAAAATCTTTTTCTATCAACTTTTCCATTGTTTTATACGTGCATTTTCACAGTTCAAAATCCCCTCCTCATTTGTCATCCACATCAGTGGGTGCCTATGACAGGACATGCCTTTTCCCAAGCTCTGGGGCCACCAAGTGCCGGTGTTTCCAAGCAGAGGTGTGCAGTGCAGGGCAAGCAGTGCTCCTGCCCCCATATCACCCAGCGCAGTGGAGGAACCCTGATGGTTTTGCTGGATGAGGGAAGCAATTTAATGGGGAGTATCCAACTGAGCTCCAATGAAGTTGAATCGGAGACATGAGGATACCTCTTTCCTTCCTAGGTGTAGCCCTTGAAGAAATCACCTGGCCTACAGCAGCCAGCCAGAATAAGTATCTTTTTTTACACAATTTGGAGGATTCCCAGCCCCACACGAGCATGTGTCAACCACATAGGTCAGTTGCTCCATAGAGCACCGGGTGGACTTTGCAACATGCTAGAGATGCAGCTGATGGCTCTATCTGTAGGTTCAATCCTACATAACGAACACATCTCAAACTCCTCTCTGCAAAATCTCAGTACCTTTCAGGTCCACAGTAAAATCCCTACTGGCTTCTGTCAAGGTAGGGCTTTGCCATCTCTTCCTGTTTTTCTGACCAACATTTTGATCCAAATTTTTCCTGTTAATCAATGGGTAGTGCTGTCCACAAGGCATAAATCTCACTTTTTTCACTGTCCTCTGACCCTATAAAGCCCTCATTATCTAAGGTATGAAATCAGTGAGGAATTGTGCTTTACAAATCACTTGGCCTAACAAAGAGGTGGCTCCTGATGTTACATTTAGAGTTATGGTTGGTTACAGAGTGAAAAGAAAGACTCCTCTCACAAACACAGAGGTTCTTTTGCCAAAGGACTACTATGCTTATATCTATCTCCCAGTATATACTCAGATATTATTTTTCCTCTATGATATCATCAAACTACTATATTTTTCATTAAAACTGAAAATTTATTTCAGAAGATCTTGCTTTCTTTCCTATTCCAAGAGATTTTGCATAGGTATAGAAATTAATAAAAATATGTATACCACCACTTTCATAGAAAGGAGTTATAGTAAGGTTTTACTGAAATCTCTCCAAAGCCTACAGAACTTCACAAGAAAATACATGTTCATTAGGTCTTTTAAATCATTCCCTAAAATATACCTGTTCTGAATTATAAGACACATATGTGCATGTTCAGACAGGGTATCCTACACCCTATGTATTGTTTATTATAAATATCTATAAAATGGCTCAAAACAAATGGAAAGAATATTTTTTCTTTTAATTTCCATAAGTTTCTGAAGTAATTTCTGTGTAACTATTGATATTATCTTCATTAATTTTTAGTGGAACATGGCCATGAAAGTTAGAACATTGGGAATTTAAATTGCTTGCTGTATGATCCCAAAAATAATAGGTAAATTGTAACCACAGGATTTTAATAATTCCATTTTAATACAAGATGTTGTATTTTCTGTTCACGTCTGATAAATTAGTACAAGAGCAAGTTAAACCTATGAAGGAAAAGTATATTATAATGCACATTTGCCCTCTGCATTTTCTCCCATCTCTATAAGCATTTTATTAAATATTTTTAAAGACAAAAAAAAAAAAATCAAACAAAAAACACCAGCCAACACTTTTAAAAAACCTTTTTTAAGATTTTTGGTAGGGAAAAGACTGATCGTTTAAAGACTGAGGCAGAAAGAGGGGAGGGAGAATTCATTATGGAAGCAGAGGTCATCCCAAGAAACTGAGAAAAATAAAAAAAATAAATAAATAAAATAAAATAAAAAGAGAAAGCACCAAAAACGTTAGTATTTGAATGATGTGAACTCTGGTAAACGCCAGCATGCAATATGGCAAAAACGAATCAATCAGTTCAGCTTAGTTCAGCCTCTGCAACTGGCCATCTGGCGCGAAATCAACCAAATGTAGCCCTGCATATTCATCTTCATTTTCACAAATACTCAGGAGAATGTCATTCTAGGGCAAAATAAAATTAAATCACCATAATTTTTAAGACATCTTTTCCTCTCATGCTCTCTGGAGATTAGTGTGTTTATGTGAGACTACTCACTGCTATAGGGTTAGCAGGTAATTTCTAAGGGGATACTCTCTCTCTTATATTTAAAATCACATTTCACACATTTGGGACACTTAAGCGTGGGGTTTTTGGTAAATATTCTTAAGCAAGAATTGCATGGCACATTGTTCAGGCTACATGGACAGATTTTTCCCCAAGTGTCAATGGAGAGGCATTGTGCATTTACCTTCCACAGCCTTTCATGTGACACACCTGTGACCTACTGATGTTGTGGTACTGTGCTAGATAGATCTGAGGGGAAGTCTGGGCACTTGATCCTTAAAGCAGATAACAAAAAGGAACAGAAGATGCCTGAAGAGTGAGACCAGAACCGAATATCAGCTGTGATTAAGAATGTTACTGATTTGGTACATGTTTTGTCTATACAAATCACTGTGATGAGCGCAGGTTAGAATAGAAATCAATATGAAAAAGAACAGGAGAGAGAAAATGAGAACAGGCAAAGGACGGAGCATGCATGCGTCGCCATCATGTTAAAGTTAGAAGCTACACTACGCACAATTCTTTATTCAAGGTAATCCAAACAATTGCCAGACAGGATAGATTATTTTGAGCTTTATCTTTTAAGTGCTTGAATTAAACTCTAATCATACTCCATCTAGAAGCCTTACTCTTAGGTTTATTTATTTATTTGATTGCATTAGATGCCCCCAGAATTGGGTTAGTTGGTTTGCTTTCGGTTGCGGGTGGGAGAGAGAAGTCTGATTTGGGTTTACGATTGGTTGTTGCATGTTTGCTTTTTTGTAGCCTTTAAAGTTTATTACATTTTAAGAGATCGAGCAAAAGTTACCCAAAGTTTGGCTAATGAATGATTTCACAAGCATATCTTCTGTTGCTGATATTTTCTTTGCTGAGTACTATCTTATCACAAAAAAAGAAGTTTTAAGTTGCTCCTGCTGATACCATCTATTTGCTCTTGTCCTACAGCTGTCCCACTTCATTTGATAAGGGATAAACAAATGCTTGGCCTCATTTGAATAAATAAGTTAAGCAAATGTTAAACAAGACGTATCAAAAGGCAGTAAATACATTACAACTTCAGAGTGCTACGACACTCTAGTTCAACATGAATACACGTTTCCACTCAGAGACGGGATATGAAATAACTAAGGCCAGTTAATCTACTTCTATCTATCTGTCTTAAGGATTTAAACTAAAGCCTGTGTCCATAGTATCTGACAGAAATCCTTCCTCATCTATTTACTTGTGATACATACAAAACTTTTAACTCTAAAAATGCCTCCTATAAAACCTAAATACAGTATACACAATGAAATACAGATTTTAGACTGATTTTTTCTTCTAAATGTTCTAAAAATATTGCTTTTATTTTGTTCTGTGGTTTTCAGATTTGTTTTGTTTCTTAATTAGAAAAGACTAGAATTACATTTATTATTTTTACTTTTGAAACCTTGATTATATTTAATCAATTAAAATAGGTTTCAGTAACCATGCAATAATAATTTTATTTTATTTTCATCTGTCTGAACTTTTATAACCACAAAACAAGCATGGATTGAACAGAGTATACAGCACACAAAAAACCCCCAAAACTGAACAAAAACAAACATAAAAACCCAACCAAATCCATGCACACAACCTAAAAGACAAATTCTTGGCAAATATTAGACTTAAGAATCTCTTCCAGTCCTCATTTCTATTCAGATATCAGTGTGCTCACAAAAATTTTTACAGTTCTACTTATGATTGTTTATTTTAGTATGTCACCAAAAAAGAAGTATTTACAATAAATAAAGTAAGCTGTTACAAAATGTTTTATATTCGTTCTTCCATTTTTGCACATCATCATTTTGCTGTTTACATATTGGTATATTAGCAAGATGACAACTATGTTTTTACACTAAAATCAGCCATTTATAAAGCATGCCACGCAGGATTCAGAGTGCCTAATTCCGAAAGTGCCTTTGCCAACTATGTGACACCAAATCTATGTTTTATCTTCAGGCATGGAGAGGTTTGAAATAAATATTTTGTGCTGTTCAGAGGAAAAGCTGATGTATCACTTCATAACTTCACAGAGAGCCCTTACACAAACAGTCCTAACTTATCTAACTGGCTGCAGCAACGGCTTCAGCAGCTATAAACTACAAGACCAATCTCATCTGAAGTATCTCAGATCTGACCTTCTACGAGACAGACAGCCTTCTGCTAAGGCTAACTTCCTTTACTACCTTTCACTTGTCCAGTACTTCATTTGAATAAGAAAACCAGCTTGTGATTGCTGCAATAAAGCTTGATGTGATATGTTAATACATGCATCTTCTGCTAACATGCAGCAAGTTCTTACTTCTTTACAGTTTGGGGTTTTTTTTCTAAGAAAAAAAGAGATTCTAACATCTAAAAGAGTGTGTTCTTTCTCCTAGTTCAGTTCAGTATAGTCAAAGCATGTATTTGCCATTATATTTTTCCCACTTGTTTCTATTGACTGTAAGCCAGTACAATTGTGTATAACACACAGTATACAATATTCTACAAGGTTGAATGTTAATGCTCTAAGAATACTAGAAACTCAGTCATATATTATAAAGCATGATAAAAAGCTGTAGAATGATTTTTACTGTAATTGTAAAATTACTGTAAATTATAAAAACT
This sequence comes from Antrostomus carolinensis, assembly GCF_000700745.2. NCBI lineage: Eukaryota > Metazoa > Chordata > Aves > Caprimulgiformes > Caprimulgidae > Antrostomus > Antrostomus carolinensis. The sequence goes on along the minus strand of NW_010296575.1, from coordinate 26,349 downwards.
GCACCTGTATTTCAATATTTAGTAGTCTTTTTTCTTTAACTAAATGTTTGAACTTTCCTAAATTGAGAGAAATAGTAAAATTGTTTTTCACTCAACACGATGATGCTATCTTTCTTTCTTCATAATACAACAATGTTAGCTTTATAATTTGTCACCCATATCACACCAGTTAGGATTTCTAATTAATTACCTCGTGTACTTTTCAAGAAACTCTTTGAACAGGCTTAACTGAAGGAGCTCCTAAGGATGAAGAGTTTGAAATCCTAACAGAGGACATTGTAATCCACATTTTATTAATATTTGGCCTTCAGGTATAACTCTCACCCATAACATTCAGCCTTTTCAAATCTGAACAATGAACATGATGAACTGAACATGAAGCTTGACCATGTAGGTTTAACTCACTCTAGACCCTCATCAACTTTACTGAGAGTGCAGGATGAGAAAGACCCCTGCCAGAGGCTGTAATGCAGCAAGTGCTGAGCAGACACAGAGCAGTACCCAGCAGGACTGGGCCCAGTACCTTTAGTGTATTTTTGAGATTGTGATACCAGGTAAGCCTATTGAGTTTTTTGCCATTTACTTCAAAGACAGCATCACTGACACCAATAGGACACACATTATTACCTAAGTGATCTCCTAAAAGATGTTTTCTAAAAGACTCTCCGAACACAGGTCTATTTCTAGTGGTTACAGTAGGTAAGATAACCCTCGCCTGACTAAGTATTAGCACTCTCATAAAGTGTTCAAACCAAGGATATCCTCAGTACAGTGAGTTTACTTTTAGGTCTTTGTTACAGGAGCCCATTAATGCTATCACAGATTAGTAAGAGACATTTTTTCAAAAACAATGAGCAATTTAAAATCAATCACAAATTATTTCAGCTCTACCATTTCTAAAATATGAATTCTTCCCTAATTCCGATGAGTCATACCATTTAGACATTAAATGTTAGATAAACTAAATATAAAAAAAAAAGATTGCTTATATCAAAAGTTGACAAATATTTTAGGGATCCACACAATCTTCATTCACCAAGCAGCAGGTACAAGAAGAAAAAAGACATTTAAAGGAATCAAATAGTCTGAAGTCAGACAAATCAGACAAATGGGTTTGAGCAGAACACTACAGAAACATTTGAGACATTTTCCCTAAGAGTGACAAAATCCCAAAGTTAGACAGAATATCACTTCATGCTGTCCACTACAAAAGCCTTGAGGATTCATTCCCATGTGTCTTACACCAGTGTTATTGTGAAGTAACTCTGCTCAGATGAACAGAAACACTTCAGATTTGCATTAGTGTGTTAATGAAGTAAGACTTTGGCCCTGAGATTTAGCTCTTTCATTAGTAATTTATACTCTCATTAGGGATTTATAGAAATGGGAATCTAAGCTCAAATGCTAATTGAGAATTGTCAGTTGTAAATAAGTGCTAACAAGATAAATTTGCTCCTGGTCACATTCATTGAACAGAGACCTGAATTTTACAAAACAAAACACTTCTTTCAACACAAAAAAACCCCACCTCAGGTTAGTAGGATGCCAGTAACTCTGCTGCTCTCACATGTAGTCCCTCATGAGCAGACCCATGGCTCCCTCTGCCCCTGCCAGCTTTCATACCCTCCAAACTCCACCCTGCATCCTCCATCCTCTGCAGGGGGTGGACATGGCTGGGACTGTGTGCATGAGAGATGAGCACTCTCTTTAGTCCCAGTGAAGCCCCTTTGTGCTCTTGCACTGGGGCAAGCAAAGAAGAACCGCTTCCAATCACACGGAACGTTGTGTGTGAGCACACAGATGTTGAGAGTGGTCATGTGGGGTGTTGTGCATAGTTGTGCAGGAGGAGGGCTCACAGCTTGGTCAGCCTGATGGTGACTCCAGCCCGAACTTACAGAGGGGTCTTCTCCCTGAGCCAAGCCTAAACTGTTCCAGCCCCTCACACACCCAACCCCACTGGAAAGAAGCCCAAAGAGAGTCAGAGGGGAACCAGAGCATACCTGGGCAGGTTTCTCATTTGTATGACCAGGTAATCAGACGCAGGTCATCTCAAAACATGCAGCCACTAGTCAGTCTAGATTTAGGTTAAGTCATATTAGTGAGGTAAGATTTCAATCTCTCTGTACCCAGTAAAATTGGGTCCCCAAGGGTAACAAACTCTGCTTGCCCAGTTTAGTTAAGCTTGGGCAGTATGGCTTAGGTCAAATTTCCAGCTGAATGATACTTTAATTTTAACAGAAGACAATATACAAATTACAAGAAAGACATGTTAACTCATGGATGAGGTGCCTGACTTGTGTAAATCTGCAAGAGTAGAACTGAAAATTTGCCTCAGCATCAGAAAGAAAAACTCAGTTTTAATCCTCCTCTCACTCCACTTTCAGTTGCCCTCACAAAATAAAGTAAATTCTTCCTTACTCTGGATGTCCTTCACACTGAGACACAATCCCTCATGCAGCCACACAAGAGTCTAGTCATCACTGGGAACCGTAACCAACACACAAATTCACAATGTTTGTATATTATTTTCTTTGAAAAGGAATTCAACTTAATCTAGTGAATTGCTGTAGGCAGCTATTAAGAAACAAAACAAAGCATTTTATGTATTTAAGGAAAAAAACAATGAGGAATTGCCAGTTTTACTTGTTTGTTTGTTTTTAAAAGAGTTATCATTCAGCGCTTTCAAAACCAACTAACCAAAACATAACAAGAAACAGGACATTCTCCGAAGTTACAAAAATAGTCTTCAGGGATCTCCTTTCAAAACAGTCTTACTAGCATTGCTGTCAGATTTTCAGAAAAATAAAGATTTCCAAAGGGATATGATGAAGTTTGGTACCAAGTCCCTAGTGATGGATGGGCTGTCCACTCGGCGTTAACTAGTTGTAATCTGAGCTTTCAGATGATCTTCCCTACTAGCTCTTGTCTTGGAGCAATGACCCTCAGGCTCTCTTAGCATATCCCACCATGAGACAAGAATAATTTCTATTTTACATTTTACTGGGAGATCACTTGCCAGATGATACATTAAAACATTGCATGGTATAAACTTTCAGAAGATAAATCTTTTGCTTTTTTCAAGGATGACAGTCTCTTACGATCATCTTTTATGCCTTTGCAATATCTTAATGCATCTTTTCTTCAATGCCCACCTTTTTCGTCAGAATAGTTTTCTATTATACTAGTGTGTTCCAGGGTCATAGCCTCAAGTACAAAGGAAAAGGAGAAAAGAAGCAGAAAGGTGCACTATGCCCCTGCATTGAACACACTCCTCCAGGTGAAGTGTTGCACAGAGATACACCAAGGCTTTTCTCAACCTGCCCTGACCAGACAGTAAAATACTAAGCTTGGGATGTCTTATTTCAGCCAAAGCCTAAAAGAAAGAGGTAAGAAAGAGAACAAGAGAGGAAGATACCAACATTCCTTAGCTTAAATCTGGTAAGTATTTATATAACCCTTCTAGGTCAACTGGGTATGCTGCTTCCCAGCTTCCCTTGCTTCTTGAGCTAGGGAGCCCTTAGGTTAACAGCCTCTAGACTTTACTGTATCCTAGAGAAGAAAAGGTCTTGGAGACAAAAGTAGTAGCCAGAGGCATTGAATTTAAATCTCACCTTCCTACCACACTTCTCGTGTGACCTTGAGCAAGTTATTTGGGATGAGGATCTCAAAGGAAGTCAGACACCCAAATTTCACTGATTTCAAGGGGAATCAGATATGTACTCTAATGAAGGCACTAGTTTCCTAGGATTAACAGAATACTATTCCCATTTTACTCTCTAAGAACAAGGGACTGAAGCTCAGGGACAGAAATTTGGGTGGGTTTTTTACTTCATTTGGGATATACTAAAAAAAAGACTAATTAAGCACTGAGCCTCCATGGAAATCAAATCAATAAGAATGAGGCAAAGTGAACCTGTCTGGGCCTCTGCAAAGCTAATGAATCCTTGCCTACTGCTTGTAACCACCCTAGTACTGAAGTGTACACACCATCTCACTTAGTTTACTCTCCTTTAAATGCTAGTTTCCTAATTTTAAAGTTTTGGGGGGTTGGTTTTGGGGGGTTTTTTTGCATCTCTAAATATTTATCCTGTTTCATTCACTTCCCTAGTATTTTTAATCTTCTTTTCTTTACACCCCAAGTCTCTCTTTCTTTCCACTTACCCACAGCATGGCACATCCTCTCTTTTCTTGTGGTGGTTAGACTCTACTATCCCCTCTACAATTCTCCTGCCTCTCAGTCCCACACTTTGTATAGGTGCAATTCTTCCTTTTCTCACTTTACCTCTGCCAATGGAAAAATAATAGTCTGGGGAAACAGAAGGACAATATTTTTAAAGCAATTATTTTAAAACAGATTTGTATTATTTCTTTGTGCAGTTCCACATACACTTGTGTTTAGATATCATACAACTTTTAAAAACCATCACTATGAAAAAAAAGTCACTGTTACTGTGTGCAGTTCTGGGCCCCCCAATTTAAGAATGACGTGACAGTCCTTGAATGTGTCCAAAGGAGGGCAACAAAGCTGGTGAAAGGGCTAGAAGGATTGTCCTGTGAGGAGGAACTGAGGACTTTGGGTTTGTTTCGTCTAGAGAGAAGGTGGCTGAGGGGCTACCTCATTGCTCTCTACAGCTTCCTGAGGAGGGGAAGTGGAGAGGGAGGTGCTGATCTCTTCTGCCTGGCATCCAGTGATAGGACTCATGGAAATGGTTCAAAGCTGTGCCAAAGGAGGTACAAACTGGACATCAGGAAGTATTTCTTTATTGAGAGGGTGGTCAAACACTGGAACAGGCTTTCTAGAGAGGTGGTTGATGCCCCAACCCTCTCAGTGTTTAAGAGGCATTTGGACAATGCCCTTAATAACATGTTTTAATTTTTGGTCAGACCTGAGTTGGTCAGGCAGTTGGACAGAGGATCATTGTAAGTCTCTTCCAACTGAAACATTCTATTCTATGTCCTTAAAATAATTTAAGTACATTTCCAAAGGAAGGTCACATTCTGGAAGAGAAAATTGAACAGCAGCCAGGAATAAAGTAAACATGATAACCAGCTTTTATTACCATCGTCATGTCAAATTGGGTAACCAGAGAGAAAGATGTACCTGATATTACTGTTATATCATTATACAATTTTAATAATGTAAACATAATCCTCTGTTCAGGATGGTTATTACTGCCTTCAGTCTAAAGAGAGTGGTAAAGTTTTCACAGATCCAGTCCAGATGTCAGGTGTGAAAGAAATCAGTCTTATCCTCTGAGTATATCAAAACATTAAAAGATATACTTGGAAGTTGTCTAAAGAAGCTGTGGATGGTTTATTTTTAAACTGAAATGATGCAAAATCAGAGAAGATGAAAAGAGCTTAAGAGTGGACCACTCTGAGGAGTCTTTTTCCCTTCAAGATAGCTCTTTTTTTGTGGAAGGATGCACCTAGATAATAATACTAATTCTTTTTACAGCTTTTCAATTTATTTGCTTTACAGGGAATGGAAAAGAAAGAAATATTCACTTATATCCATTTCTATATCCATGAACTATGTAAATGATATATCCAGAACATCTAGATCTCAAAGACATATTGGACTCCATCTCTGAGGTAGACCGTGGAGCTCCCAGAAATCAAAATATTTGCCACGTTCCACTGTGAAAATAGATCAATCTAATAGCTAAAGTCCAAGAGCTTCAGCCTCTGAGCAATCTCTTTATCATACCATCCCTTTCCCACTTTTCAGTAATAGCAGTTTACACTGCAATGTTACTCTGCTGCTGTTGACTAGTTCTTCATGGAGCAGAATATGCCAAATACTCATGTGCAGAGCTGGAAGAATTTTCTTCAGTGTGCAATCCATACACCAAAAGTGTTGTTTTGTCTGTGCTGGATTCAGTAAAACTCCCCAAATTATTTTAGTTAAGGCACAAATTTAAGGAACTGAGAAATTTCAGGAAGAGAGCCATAAGGATGATAATGTATTTTTAATTCCAGCACCAATTCCAGTGGTACAGGCGCCCCTCTGTCAGACAGGAAGCTCACATACACGCTTCCCTCTCCTACCTACCAGAACAGTGCCCTAACCATGATGCTACCAAAATTTGGCATGGAGTCAGAGAAAGACTTGTTCCTTAGTGATGTCATTTGACTGAACATTCAGTGTCACAGAAACTCACTTCTTGGGTGAGCATCCTCAATTTCAAACTAGAGCTATCCTCACCTGCTGGTCACAAGTTCTCAGCTGCGATTTCAGTATTAGGTACAAAACAGAGCCAAGCTCAAGCCTTTGTTCCAAAGTCCTGCCCCAACTCACCAGACAGTAGGTCGGAGCTTGTCACTTGTGTTTTCAGGAACCGCACAATCAAATTATTACGCCTTTTCACTGAAGCTGGACCCAGATTTTGCATGTTGTCCTTTGAATTTACTGCATTTGTTGGAAGTTCTGCATTACCTTTAAATTAATACACACATGGAAAAATTTTGCACTGGGGAAGTCATGAACCACAGTTTAAGAGCCTAGAACAAGTGTAATAGATGGATGACAGCTTAAAAATAAAAAATAAAATAACCAATAGCAAAAACTACATTGGGAATTGAAATTTCACCTTCAGGACTGTGTTAAATGCCACTTAAAAGGGGAAAAAAATTGCATCTCTCAGAACTATTGCTTTAGAGGATTCTCAGAAAAGGTGACAACGTTGCACCTCTTACTCTCAAGTCATGTTTTAAAAATCTCCCTGCTGCCATAAGAGGATCTCTTGGTGCAGCTCAAATTGAGCTCTCAACGTGACACAGTGACTGAAAGGATCCCTGGGTCTATAAGGAGGGGGAACAGCAGTAGAAGTAGACAAGCATTAGTATGAGGCTTCTGGTGTATGCTGTTAACCAGATTGTTACTGGAACCCATCTTGGGCTGCAGCATCCATGTTTGAAAGAGAACAAGCCTTACTGCACAGAAGGAGGCTCATTCTACTGAGATTATCTAATGACATGACAGAGATAATTCAACCTACAAAGCCCACATATGGACTTATACAGCTACTCAACTCCATATATGTCTACATAGAGCTACTCGGACGCTTTAGGAAAGCTCTCCCTCTCTGAAAGATAGGCTCCATCCTGTAGGATGGATATAGGGATTTAGGGCAAGATTCTGCACTGTGTCATGTGAGGTTCCAAAGCATGGTCATAATGATGCCTTCTGCATGAAAGAGTATGATTTTCAATGCAAGTTTACACTGTGAAGCACCCAAGCACAAATTCAGGAATACAGGTGGCTCTCATACTGTGTCAACCTGCATAACAGAAGGGACCTTCAGTGCATGCTGTTTGATCTCTGGCACCTATTCTCCTGCAAAAGACATTTGCAGGCACGCTGAGCTCAGTTCACATTTTCTGGCCTTGATGAGGAGAAGCTTTCTAAGAGATTTTCATTTCTGCATTGCTTGGCAGGTTTTAGGCTAGTATAACTGCCCTGGGCCTGTTATACTGATACCATAGCCATTTCCACAAATGCCTTTTATTCAGTATCTCATTTCTCTCCACCTTCAAACACTGCTCATCTTCCCATGGTATTTCCCAGGATCTGACAGAAGATGGTAAATTCCCTTCTTGAACCTTAGACCCTGTGTTTAATCATCCTTACAAGACCCCAGGTGGCCACACCTGCCAGCTACCATAATTTCCATAGCAATACAGGTGCAGGGAGATTTAATTTGATCAGTCCATAATAACCTCATACAGCAACAACCAGCTACATGAAAGGCCATCACAAAAACCATCCAACACCACTGTTCCACACACAATGTTCTTTGGGGATATATCAACTGATCACAGCAAACACAGTCCTTTTGCTCACAAGCTGGGATTAATCTCAACTAGTTAACAACACTGTATTTATCAATTCAGTGTTTGTCACTTTAAACCTCAACTTCTACCCACAGTTAACACCAGGCATTCTTTGAGATGGGAGAGTTGCCCCTGTTTGATTTCTTTCAGTTACCTACCACTAGACACTCTGGAGCCTTGACATTTTTACATTGTCATATAAACTATCTTAAATCTTATCAAGTGGCCATAGCTGGGCTATCAATGTCCTCTTTTTGACTTAGTATGACTACAATAAAGTTAAAAATATTATCACTGCAGAATATACAGTATTTAGCACTCACCTAGACTGTGCAACAAAGTAGTACTTGGTATAAGGATATTAATAGAGTAACACAAATTCTAACCAAATCTTGCCTTAAAATAAACTAAGTGTTTAAAAATACTATAGGGACTATTCACACAATTAGCTCCCACTTAAAGTCAGTATGACTTCTTGTATGAAATAAAGAAAGTGCATTTTACGCAAGGTATCATATGGGGATACATAACTGCAGGACATTCAAAAATCAACCTTGTTAGTATCAGGCTGGAGCCTTCATTTCCTTTTCTGATCCTGTCTCTTTCAGTTTCTCCTTTTCAGACACCATTTCCCATTAAAATGAATAAAATTATTAATACAATTTATTCCACCATGAAGTATAATAGGTACCTCAGGGAAAAGATAATTAGAGAAGAAACCTACCTCACAGAGTTTGTGGTCTACAATGATTTCCTCTCATAAAAATATTAACATCCTGTACACATTTACAGTCTGCTTCTGGGAGGTGCTGAATGGACCTGTTAATGCAACGGCAAAGGGTTTTTAACTAAGGCAGGATCAGGTTTTAAAAATTCTGCCCTATTTAGGCCAGACCTAACCCTTTAACTAATATGATCATCATCAGGAAATGCAGGGTCTCACATAAGTAAACATTCACTTCTTTTGTCCATATTAAAACATCTTTCTATATAATGGTCTATCTATAGACCATTACTTAAGATTGCTCCTAACAGCATGACTTTGTTTGACATGCAAAGCAAAACTTTGCATGTCAGTCAGGAAGGTTCCTTCTTCACTGCTCTGTGACTTGTCCATTTCTTTCATGCAGAATAAAGATAATTTATCCAATTGATTTAAAATTTCACAAGTTTAAGCTAAATAAAAATATTTGTCTGAATAACAAAAAAAAAAACCCAAGAAAATTAGAGGTTTGGGCAAAAAGGACTGCATTTTTTATCACAGGCCATTTACAGAGCACATAATGTGTCTTTTACACTAAGTGACTAGGTAAATATTATAGCTTGAAGTAAGGTTTTCAAGCTTGCTTCTAATGTTATTTATTGAACTTGTTAAAGAATACACCACCTCAAAAGAGAAGTAAAGCCCTTTTCTGGCAAATCTACATCTTAAGCCAGATACAACACCTCTACTGGATATAGCTCTTACACATGATGGTTGTAGCATCTTCCCTTTGTGTCCTGTAGGAGCAAACACCATGTTGACCAATGCTAATTCCAGATAAATATCCCCTAGTAGGGTAGATGGACTGCAGACAGTAACACTGAGATGAGACCCAGCTCTTCAGTATTCAACACTCAGTGCACAAGTACTGTGAAAGTCTTAGCAAGACCACCTAAAACTTCAAAACAACCTGAGAAATGGTTGCCCTGCCAATCACTGCAAATGGGATGCTTATGCAGACCTCACGCACGTGACACTAGCAACATGGTTTTGACTCACGCTGTAGCTGGGCTCAGGCTTTTCTTTACAGAGCTCCTTTCACCCTTCCTGATGGTATCTGTCAGGTCTCGGAATTGGGAGAAAGCTACAGCTGATACCACAGGTGAGGTCAAAGATCAAACCCTTCAGACAGTCATGCTTCTCTGTGATAACTCATACCGAGGGTTTTGCTCCTGCCCTGTGACCTGACCTTCCCTAGCATTCCATGGTACTCTAAATGGTAAAGTTTGGAGAAAGGGTGGCATGTAGAATGCTCTACTTCTTCAAACTATAGAGAGAGTGGGCCATGCAACCCCTCTTCCTAACAAGCTTTCCCCTTGTCATACTACATATGTGGGTCAAGGAAGGAAAAAAAAAAAGAACATCAGAATCAAATCTCTGAACTAAATACTTCTTCTGGCAGCCAGGTCTTCTAATGTCCCTCCCTCATTTTCTATTAGGCTAAAGCAGAGAGAATCTTCACTTACCCATGTCAAACCAGCATCTGACTTTTAGCTAATTAACCTTTGTATTTGTAAGATTCTAGAAAATTATAGAAGAAAATGCGTGGGACGTGGGAAGACAGAGGATGATTTGAAAGAATTAATTTATATAAGTAAAATAAATGTGGCAGGGAGTGATATTCTATGTGGTAAGGCAAGAACAAAGAAAAAAATGCAATTAGACACAGGATATAGTCAAGGATGCTAGCCCAGAGAGGGGTATTGAAGAATGGAGACCCTACTTTTCAGTAGAAGTAATAGAAATTTATAGCAAAAACACAGGCAAAAGCTCATATCTTTCTTAAAATTTCAAAGATTTTCATAGTGGTTTGGACCTTTGACAAAAAACTAGGTTTGAGCCTGACTAATCTGAAAGCAAAATTTTAAATTCATTCCAACTATTCACAGAAGTTGTTTAAAAATGCCTATCCACCTTCTCACTTTGATCCTCTTGTTCAAAGTCAGGTCATCAACCCAAGGGAGGGAAGAAGCACAATAGAGACATGAACTCTGAAATTCATTTTTTTGGAGGTGAGCAGGTCTCTGGGTTTAATAAAATAAAGCTGGATGTCCTTGTAAAGATAAGGGAACTGATATCATTATATTCATAAACTATTTTGAATCACAGCAGAGTATTAATTTTCTAACCTTGCATCTTCTGCTGTTGTTGGCTTGGCTGCCTCTCTGAATTGGTCTCTGGGAATTAAGACTACTGTCCTGAGTAGTTGTCCCAGGCCTCCTTACAGAAACCTGCTCTGCTGTAAAGTATATGATTCTATGATATACGCAGAGTTGTTTACTCAGAGATCAAAAATCTTTCGGGTAACTGTTATTTGGTACGAACTGCTGATAGGCAGCCTTTAAAAGGGAAGAGAGGGGATGAAAGGCCCATAATATTTGGAGGGTGTTGACTAGGCCCAATATTACAAAGAAGCAGTTAATTTTAAATTTCACTTAACTAGAATTCATTAAATTATGTTTTTCAACAACACTGCTTATCTTTCTTCATATGTACCCGTGTCACTGTTACCTGGTGTTTCACAAATAAGTGTCTCAAGGCACCCAGTAAAGCCATTAGTGGATATGCAATAGGCCACATTGTCTTTCTCAATGGAAACATGAAAAATAACTCTTAGTGCATATTCTAAATACTGATCCTTGATAAGCATAAAACCAATGCAATGTTCATTGTAAAAAGCACTAATTCCTAAAGGACAGCTTATTCTGTGAGTGATGTGGTACATCAATTCACAGAATTGTGTCCCAGTAAAAAATACTATCTCTTGATTCAAATAAACTGAAGTCATTAAATCAGCTTGTCCCACAAAATGTTAATGTTTTGATAGAAAAAGCATTTAGTTTTCAGAAATATTTAAATTTAAAAAAAAAATCCCAGTAAAAATTACAGGTTAAGAAAGAAGCACCAGGCTGAAGCTCTACACTGGAAACCTCAGATCATATACTCCTGCTAAAATCCACTGCCAAAAGGGCAAGTGAGTAATAAAAAATTAAGGTCGTGTCATTTAACCTTTCATCTAGTATGGATAGTTAAATTTTTTGTTTTAAATGGGAGGAAAGTATACAATAGAGCAGAATTCAGTATCTTCCATTTCCATTTCATCATAGTATACTGATACCTTACTTTGCCAGTAGACATAGAACACTCAGTTGTCATGAAAATAAAATAGATGTGACCATCTAAATGTATTGAAATATAATATAAATTAATTAACTGAATTATTTGTATGCTTTATCTTCAAACTGTAATCTCATCTAAGAATCACCACCACACACACAAAAGCAAGAAATCAAGAAAGAATGGCAAGATGAAAAGGTTTTATTGGTTTCGGTTTAAAAGGTAGTACTGTCCTGAGAAACAGGCAACTTATGTAAACTGCTGCAAATGAGCTCTAATTAAGACAAAACAGTGTAGAAAGACAAGCAAGACATAGAATATATAAACCTAAAAGGAAAAAAAGCCATGACAGGATATTCCATTTTATATTTAGAAGGCCTGTTTTTATGTCCTTCCACGTATAAAGATAGCTGTGCAAACAAGAAGCAGAACTGACAAACAGAAACCAGGAGTTAAAAATATTGGCAAAACTTTCCAAAATATCTTTGTTAATTGACAAATCTGTTCTAACTGCAAAGCTCCTACAGAAGGAGAAAATCCTGCCTTTCTCACTCTCCTAGAAGTGAAGGACTTCAGTGCACACAGACTCCCGCTTCCACTTCTGCAAAATGCAAGGTTAGAACCCAGCAACAGTCTAGATTTTCATATTTATTTTCCAGTCTCAACCTCCACAAACAGCAGCTCATGTTACAGCTGGAAAGCCCACAGGCACCACAGCATAGTGCTGAGATTTGTCCGCTGGTCCTTTCTCTCTCAGTCATTTTCACGGACACGCATTATATGAAGTACTTGTTGCAGAAATCTCATTTCTGCAAATCATGGTAGACCTTCATAGTATTTCAGTAAACCATGGTAATTATGTAAGAGCAGAAAGGAAAGACAATACTTCTCAGAGTTTTTTAAGTCTGCATCTTTAAAGGTGTTTGATCACCACAAATGGTTGAACAGAACTGGTTTGTAGGGGGCTTAAGCAGGGACTTTCAATTTTTGGTTTCTTAAATGTGTATTAGGCTACTAACAAACTTCAGTTCTTCTTGTAGGTCATCTGACACCCACATCACTCTGTCTGATAATACTAGATAACTTATTTCTGTGGAGCAGGTGGGGAACACCTCCAACCTCAAAGTCATTCTTGGAGAAATACTGAGCAGAAGGCAGAGCATCACTAATATGATCTAAGATTACCATCAAACACAGTATTTTCATGTACACACAACAGCAACCATAATCATCTATAGTTAGAAACAGTTTCAGTATCTTTTTATATTGGAGTAAGAGATACTGGCAGTAAATTTGCACGATACTACTTTTACCTCGTCAGGTGGGTAGTATCAACTGGCAGCTATCAAAACCCACCATCATAAATGAAATTAATTCATGTTGATATTTTATATACATAAAATACCCTAACTATTTTAGAGTGACTATTTCCAGTTCTGCAGGAAGATTACACAAGATTAAACAGAACAACATGCACTAATAGTAACTCTGACTAAAATTAAGAATGTCAAATATACCCTATTCCAAAGCACTGATATTTTCACATGAGGTATTCAATGTTTGACCTTTCCTGTAGATTATTTTTATTTGTAAATTTGAATAAAATGCAAAGAAACAAGCTCCTCCCTTTCTCTGCTTTCTTCCCCAAGACAGAGTAAAAGTCTGACCATGTGTTTTGAGCAGCTTTACAAAAGAGGAGACTGTAGTGTCAAGCCAGGGGAAGAAATTACCCTTGCTGAAGTGTGCATGCTTTCAGTGGGTTAAAAAAAGAAGCAGCAGCAATTGAAAAGCTGTTTGTGAAAACAGATGAATAGATCATATTAATCTCATTCTTTTTTCCCCCTTACATGCACATCCTCAGTGCTTACCAGGGACCTCCTCATTAAACCCACTACTTACGTGTCTTCATACCCGAAGACAGTTGCAATAACAAGAACTTGCATTTGTCCAATAAAACCTATGAACAGTGATTAATATTTTTGCACGCCATCTACAGGTACTTTTTTTTCCCCCAAACCATGACATTGATTATTAAAAAATAATAAATAAATAAATAAATAAATAAATAAATAAAATTCACTTTTTTTCATGAAAGACATAGTTGAGTAATTTTAACCTTGCATGGAGTTCAAGCTTTTGCAGCCAAACTGGAGCAGTTCTTGCCTGCAGCAAGCTGAATTTGGCTGCATAGATTATCAATTTTGACATGTTTAAGCAAGCAGGCATCAGGTGCAGGAGCAGCATCTTCCCTCCCAGCGCCCTGCTCCTGCCTTTGCAAGGAGTTAGTGCCTCCATCCCCACACTCTTCTGCGATGCTCAGGCACCGATACACAACCTCACTTCCAACACATCTGCCACAAACTTTATTCTCACCGGCACCCTCTCCTTACATTTCCCCAGTCCTCTAGTGAGGATCTGTGAACAGACTCACCCCTCCTACACAAACAACACACACAGAGTTATAGAGGCTTTTTAAAGCCTTTTGAATAGTTATTATTTGATCTCTCTGAGCTATAAGACTTCATAATAATACCAGGCCCTTTCCTTAGCTTCTTAATACTGCCAGCTTTCCCACTTCCATAAGAAAGTGTTTCATAAAGCCCCAGCTGCTGCAATCAAGATATCTGCAAGGGAAGCTCAAATCTTGTTTTTAAAGTAGATTTTCAGCCTTTGCAGATGAAAAGTCTGAAAGTAGTAGGGCCCCAGGCTCAAAAACAGACAAACTCCTAAATGTATTATTTAAAAAATAATCAAAGCCTTGGAAAGAATGACTCATTAGTTTTGAATTCTTTAGATACATAATACTACTTTTTGGTGAACATTTCACCACTCAGATTCCATCTTTAATTTTATTTTTTTTTTAAAGAAGTTATAAAAACAGCTTTCAAACTGACCAACAGATTCAGTCCTTCATTCCCTGCCTCTCCTTCCAGCAGGCTTTCAGGTCATCAGCTGTTGAGGTTGCAGGTCCCACACTCCTGGTCTACACAGAGCTGAGACCTTTCAGCAGGTAGGCTGGCTTCAACCTGCTCTTCAAGGAACAACACATCACAGGACGTTGAGATCAACACCTTCAGTAAAACACAGGAGGCCCAATGTTGCTGTGCAGAACAGGAGGGAAAACTTGTGGTGTGAGTAAGAGTGAAGGTGCATTGAGCCTCTGTGTGTCAGCTTTTTATTGTATTCCACACAGCTCTGCATATTCTATGCTCTCACTTAACTGGAAGTGCATTTACACCTAATAAAGTGTAATATACCTCTATCAAAATTTTAACTGATTATTCTAACCATTTCTTTGCCAAAAACACCTTCAGTCATGGTAATACTCCAATTTCTAGAGTGAACAAATAAATAATTCCCTTAGGAGGTAAACTCACATGTCCTTTTTCCTTATATTTAAACATAGCACACACTACTAAATGAATGTAACCTTTGCATTCAGTACCAAGGACGACACTTAATAAAAGAAAATACACACAGATGTTTATACACTTCCAAACTGCAGATGCCAAACCCAACATATGTGTACATAAGATCTTTTTTCCATCAGTCTATAGTGATATATATATGCAAACAAATGTAAAAGGTGTAGCTCTTCATGGGTATATCAGACAGATTTGTGCATGTGTACCAGGCTAAAATTTGGCTTTTCCCCACCAGATTTTCAGGAACTCATTTTATACAACTTTGATCTATGTATTTCAAATTGTAATCAAGCCTCCTCTTAAATTAGTTGGATGGAAAACCTTTAGCAAGTAGAGTGGATACAGCTCACATATGAGTAAACCAGTCTTTGTTGGATCAGAGATTATTTATGACAAGAGCACCCAAATTCCCATAAATGTCTAGAACAGTTACTGTAAAATAAGTCATTTTTAACCCAGGAAGTATTGTACAGACAAGGTAATATTTTAAAAATCTTTTTACCTTAAAATATTAAGGTAAATAAATATGGAACTATTTTAAAACCACAAATGCTGTGTAAACACACAGGAAGAATATCTTCTGTTTTCTGAGTACTCTACAGTAGCTACCTCAAGCTTCTTATCATCTGTTACACCCATCTCCAACTCTATACCGGCCCTTCAGCCTGGCATAGATATTCCATGGACAAAGCACTGGTGCCCTCTCCCTTCTGGTCTTCACCACCTTAACCTGCACCTCTGCCTGCAATCGATACTCTCCGCTTTCCATCCTTTCCAGCCTCACGTGCTTTGCTTGTCCCCAGTGGCTTGTGTTTGCTTCTCTTGGCTGAAGCTACAAACTCATGTGCAAAAATGTCAGTGTTTTAAAAGCACTAAGTAAAGATGATGCATTATACTAAAGATCGATTTGAGTATCCTTCCTCACTCTGAGTGCCATCTCATTCTTCCAACAGTCCCATTCAATTCAGTGGGCCAAATTTTGTTGTTCCCTTTGTCATGTAGAGTAGTATCTCAGCCTTTGAATAGTCCCACTGATTTAAATGGGACTTATTCACACAATCAACCATTAGTAAGAGTGGAAAGAGAAGCTGACATTATATAGTAACATTTCTAATACATGTCTTCTGATGGCACAGAACAGCCCACTAATGATGAAACCTTTGCAAAATGTAACTGCCTTTGCTACATATTTTTTTACAAACTAGAAAAATCCTCATTGCTTTGAATGACATCAGTTTTAAAGAATATCGTCCAAAGTATATTATAGTGATGCGATGAAAGCTCATACTACCACAGACCTATGCATCTGTTTTTACATTACAGTATAGCAGAAATGGTATGCTATCTAAAAGAAGAAATAAATCTCTATAACCATTTAACATGAACAATCCACCTATTCACAAAACAAAGCTATAGCAAAGAAGAACACAAATAAATATACACATAGCTCATCAAATCCACATACAGGTGGAAATAAAATTTAGCTGGTTGAAAATGCATTTCTGTGCATTTTATCCAACATTTTAAGGTAATCACTTGTTAGCATCATTAATTTTCAGTACCCAGAAGCGTGAAGCCACTGAATATCCTGAAGAGCAAGCAATGAAGGGTAAGGCCTTAAAACACAAAGGAGCTTAACATTTGAAATGGTCGTATTTGTTGAATTAATGCATTCTCTGTGTTGCAGACCAAACCAAAGTCCTAAAATAAAAGATCTCCTTTAAGCAAGCTCCAGTGAAAGGAATAGGTCTGTTAAAAATAACATTGCAGGTGCCACAATATTATTGTGTATACATTACTGCTGTATTTTTAATAGTCACTCATTCCTTTGGAGAGCAACTTGTAAAAGAATTATTCATTCTCTCTGTGCATACATTTTGAGAATAATTCACTGTTTTTTTCCAAATTATTTTAAAAGTGTACACACACAGGAAAGGATACAAAACTTTTCCCAGGCTACATTTGAAAGCTTGTCAGCACTCAGCGCTAAGGCCTTTAATCCCAGGCTTTAAATAATTTAGGTAACACTTGATTACTCCACTGCTGGAACATCAAGCTCTGCAAAATCTGAGTAACACAATATATGAGGGGAAAAGAGAGAATACTGTACTATAAGCACTTAAGTAAAATGCACTTCCTGCGAATAAAACGTGAACTGCAGCCTGGTGTTGGCAATGCAAACTGCGGTAAGGCACCAGAGAGGCTACCCCCCAAAATAACACCTTATTCTGGTTTTCACTAACAAAACCCTTTACTGAGGAGCTCTATGGTGCACTAGTGCAGCTTACATGCTACAAAGTATGATATTCAGAGGGCTTAAGGAACAGCTTTTCCTTAGGTTTGTATTATTTAGTGATAAACCCTAGCCAAAATGTGCACAACGACTTCAGACGAACAAAAAAGCCCACCCCCCACGACACATACACACACACACACACGACTTAGTCAGCAAAAAAATAAAATAAATTTTTACCTTTCTTGTGGACTAATTTTTTTCTTGAGAGAACAATGTCATTTTCTCAGGTAATCCACAGGGGATTCAATATTTGCTGTCTCTATGCATTTGTTAAATAAAAAAAAATAGTACAAATTGCTTTGTTCTCTTAGATACATCTGTACCTGTACTGTTAACAAAGTCTTAACTACCTCAATTTTTCAGTCGTGTTCTCCACTCAAAAAGTAGTTTTAGCCAACAAACTAAACTTCTCTGCACAAAGTTATTCAGATCACTTTCTTGGGGATAAGAGACATCAACATAATAATGTGGGCTGTGTGACAATCTATGCATATTTCCTTACATAGAAACACCAACTTACTTAAGAATAATTAAACATCCTAAAAAATTATCAGAAGGCAATAAAGAAAAAAAATCCCCCCACCCCCTCTGCGAATTAAATTATCACTTATTAGGTCCTTTAAGATCCCTTTTCACCGCTGCCTTTGAATCCTCTTTTGCACAGAGGAACACTAATTTTTTTCTCTGAAATCTACCAGTTCCTCTTCACTCCAAAGCTCACCGTTTAGCCCTTTGCAATTTCTAGTGCTAGAAAATCAGGATCAACAACAACAAGCCCACGACTGCCCTCAGCGGAGTCAATAAAAGGCACATTTGACTCTCTCATACCATTTTGAACCAAGTCCTCACACAACTACTGCCCTGACACCTCATCCATCAGCTCCCGAAGCACAGGAGCAGCGCCCCACAAGCAAACCTCTTCTCTCCTCCGCCATCGCCAGAGTTGAGGCCCAGAGGAGAAATAGCCTTCTCTTCCAACATAGCAAGGATATACCTCTAAGACCGGACCTTGGCAATTTGACCTAAAGCCATCCTTACTTGCAAAACAAAGTCTCCATCATCTTCAGAGCAAGAAGGAAAGAGAGTGAGAGGGAAAACAGGGGTGGGGGTAGGGGGGAAAGTCCAGTCCTCTCTGACCTGATTGGAAACTTTGTTGTGGCAAAAGGAAAAAAAAAAAATCTCTTTGGTCAGTTGAGAAAGTGCCTATGGTTGCTCTTGTATTGGGAGGGTCTGTTCGGGGTTTCTCAATCTTCTTTTCTCTCTCTCTCCCCCCTCTCTTTCTCCCCTTCTCTTGTTTCCAAAGGGGCCTCTGGTCAGCGCTGATTAATAAGTGTTTTTTGTTGTGAAGTGTTGAATAATAGAAGATGGCCCGTGACCCAGGAAAGACTAAACCTTGTGCTACTTTATTGTGGCAAGCTGAGAAAGGGGCTTTAGGACAGAGACCCCAAGCACTGACCCGCACACATCCTGCGGATTCCCTATTCATTCTCACAGCCTTCCAGTCGCCCAGAGCTCCTATTGTTTGTCAAGCAACAATGGAGATTTTGCACAGAAAGTAAAGCTCTTTTCAGATTCCTCCCTGATGTTTTGCATTTGGGGAAACAACTATCCTTAACGGTTTTTTTTCCCTTAACAGAATTTCATGAAAACTCCTAGGATTTGGCCTTTTATTCTCAACGCTCAAGACTTTTTCTGTAAACCTAAGAAAACTAACATTTTCTCTTAATACTTTTTTTTTTTAATTACACAACATATTTTTTCTGAGGAACTGCTTCTCTAGCAATTTAAGGGGAAAAATGAGTTTTCTTTTCTTTTATTTCTTAGCATATGACTGTGCTTTAATGCACACTACATATCACTGCAGTTCCTAAAAATAACTGTATTCAAGCATACTCTTTTTTGAGTGGGAGCCAACTGGAGAGTGCTGCTCCTTTCCAAAAAAATAAAAAATTAAAAAAAAAATATTTTTTTTTTTTTTAAAAGGTAGAAGATTGAAAACTCTTGGTTTATTTCTGCCCTGATTAGGCAAGTCTGGCTTTTATCTCCTCGCAGGCTGGCCCCCTTCCTCATGCTCCAAACAAAGCGTTCATCCATAACCTCCAAGGAGGGCAAATGCCACTCCATAGACTTGCTCTGATTTACCTGTAGGACCCAAACCACATTTCTCATTTTAACTTAGGCATTTATTTGCACTCAAAGCACAAGGATAAATAACTCTTGCAGCTGTTGAGGCTTTGGGTAGGAACACGGCTAGATGGATCAGAGGCCTAAGGATCGCGGAGTTTTGTTTAATTGCTTTCTCTGGCCTGTTATACACCGATTTCCATTCCTCTATGGCATCCACTTACACATGTCACCAAGCGGCTGGTGTTTGGTTGTGCCTTGTGTTTGCAGGTTTTCCATCTTGTTGTGAATTTATTAAGCGTAAAAAAAAAAAAAAAATAAAAGAGCGGGAGGGTGTTGCAATCAATGGGACAAATTCCTGTTAAAATTATAAGAATGGGATTTCTTCCCCTTCAGTTATTTGAATTTATGACTGACTGAACATTTCTATCAGGACCATTGCTCTCTTTCCGTGTTTACACCTGCTTGGGGAGGTCTAGAAATCCACCCTTCGGAGGTGAGGGAGAAAAGACCAGTCTGTCAGAGAAACCTTTAACAGCTGAAGGGGGAACAACAGTCTTTATTAAGGATATTGGGTAGCAGAATTACCTTGGCGGGGGCGGGAGGCGTTGTAAAACATCCATTTGCAAAGGCTTTCAGGCTGAAACCTTTTCATCGGTGGCGAGAGGAGGGGGAGGCAGGGCGGGGGCTCGCAAACCCCCAGCTATCTCCATTTGTCAGCGCCACAGAGGAGGGGTCGTAAAGCCAGCGGTGCGGAGGGGTGGGCTGCCCGGTGGTCCGCCAGCCCCGCTCGCCCAGGGGCTTGTTTTCAAAGCGGGACACGGCCACGAACGC
>NW_010296575.1:0-5795 GCF_000700745.2 Antrostomus carolinensis | reverse complement strand
AAGGGGAGAAAGAGGGGGGGGGGAAGGCAAGCGCCCTGGTGTATTGTTCCCCTGACGAATTGATATGCTAATTCCCCTTGTGAGGGCATCACAAAGAACACCTTGCACTTCTGAAAGACTTTTGTGTCCTGGCCGGAGAAGTTTATTATCAACTAATTAGCAACAACTTCTGGCAATGAGTTGGGTTACATTTTCATAAGCTTTGAACAAACATCCTGAGCTGCGTTGTGTCAGGATGATGGGCTTGCTGAGGAAAATAGAGACCTAAATCAGGGAATGAGCTTTAATAATTAGCGCCTGCTATATATGGAGCCTCTGTCGACGTAGGTCTTCTTCTGAGGCGTTTGATTCACGTTGCTTCCAGGCTTGCAAAGGACCATGACAAGCACTCTACAAGACAAAATCTTACTCAAAGATGACTATTCATTTTTTTCCCTCAGATTAAGGCTCTTTTTTGCAACCGAAGAATCTTGCATTTTAGACTACCCCAATAATGCACCAAAGATAACCAGTGTATGAAGAAGCTCAATACAATTAAGCATATTCATGTTAAAAATTATTTAGAGAGGCTTGTTGTAGGCAGTCTAGCACTTCAAATAAAAATCGTCTGGGAAAAGGGAAGGTTATATTTGAAATTACTAAAAAGGAAAACCTTTATATATCACTGGTTGTTCTGTTTTGTTTTGGTTTTTTGTTTAATTTCATGTTACTCGTTACAGTTTTTCCAAAGAAGGAGGAACTGGTCTCAGGACTAGGTCAGCTCAGTCCTCCTTCCTCCTGGAAGAATCTTTGGAAGCAAAAGGGTATGCTTTTTCCTTGGTTTAAAGTAAAACTTGGGGCGGGGGGGGGGGGAAGATAAATTTATTTTTCTCACTGTAGTAAGCTCTAGTTACTGTCTTCTTGGTTTTATGCAATCAGAATACAGCAGAAACAGTTTTCTGAAGCTAAGGACATTATGAAGTTCACCGATAATTTTTATTGTCTGGAAACAACACATTTACAGCTTCACATTGTATTGTGGAGTTTCGGCTTTTGAGGCGTGGGATTTGGAGGAGGAGTGGGTGTCATATCGCGGCTCAAATCAGTACCAGACTGATTTTGCAGTTTATACGTGGATCTCCAGCATGGCCTTCCTGAACTTGCCCTGGTCCCGAAGAGAGCCCTGAGGAAGCTGCAAGCCCGTTCAAATACCGTGGTTATTGGGCTGCAGAAGACAGCAGCTCGGCCGTGACCGCTTTTGGAATTCACCTCATCCTCTGCTTTTCCATTAATTGAATGGGTAAACACACTCTCCATCACTCGGTCTCTTTCTGTCCCCTTCGCCAAGCGATTTCATTTGTTTAAAATCCTAAAAGGTGGTATAAGGTCTTATTGAAACCCACTAACGTAAGGGGTGGGAGTGGATTAGATTCCTTCATTTCCTTTTGGTAATCCTAAATGCAGCTATCTCTGGTTCCTTAATCTCCTCTCGAGTCGGATTACCACCCGTTTGAGCAAGTGCAGCTGGAATTAGGAGATGACGAGGATGCAAAGAAAGTGCCAGGAACTCCTGAGGTGACCGAGACGTCGGGGTGGCCCCGGCCCCCCGCAGCCCCCCGGGTTCCCCCAGGGGTCCCGGCCTCCGGGCGGCAGAGTAGGACAGGGGGGTCCTGGGCCTGGCGGTTGCCACCAACCCCCAGTGCAGACCAGCCTCTCTTCCCACTGCAGCTCCACAGTGGCGGGGGCCACTGCTGGGTCGCTTCATTTGCCTCATGACAAGCTTCTGCCAGCCTTGTGAGTTTCAGCCTTTGACAGGGCCAGTCTAGCCACACTCTGTCATACATGAACATGTG
The DNA here is from genome assembly GCF_000700745.2 of Antrostomus carolinensis. Lineage (NCBI taxonomy): Eukaryota > Metazoa > Chordata > Aves > Caprimulgiformes > Caprimulgidae > Antrostomus > Antrostomus carolinensis. The sequence continues at coordinate 3,963 of NW_010296575.1, read as the reverse complement.
TGTATTGAAATATATATATAAATATAATTTGTATACACATATGTATATACACACACACGGATGTTCCTGGATTGGCTAGAAGAAAGAAATGACATAAAATAGCTGCTGAAATGTGGAGTGAATACAACCCTACTCATGCCTTTCTCTGTCTGCCTGGAAAAATAACCCTCCATTAAAACACACGTGTGTGTTTGTGTTTACTTTTTTAAACAGTCCCTCATATTTGATTGAAATGGAATATGCCACCACGTATATTTAAGACTAAAGCTTTATTTTGAAAGGCCTGTAATCCTTTCAAGGAGATTTTGTTGATATAAGACTTCATTGGAAAGTAATTGTGGATTGTACAGCTCTGACCTTTGCAGGAAGCAGGGTGCAGGCCTGCAGGTCTGCATAGCTGAGAAATACTGTGCAGCAATTTCTTGTGAAGCCCCCACAGATCAGCTAAGTACATGCAGAAATTCAGGGGTTTTTTTTAAAAGGTTACAATTAGTGCTTCCATCGTCAAAATTAGAGGGGGATGTGGTATTTTTATACTGAGTGAAATACACGATTTAATTATACTTAAAAAAAATAATAATAAGGACAGGCCTGCCACACAAATTGGAGGCAGCTAAATGCTCTTTTGTGCCTGCAGCTCTAAGGAGGCTGTGATGCATGCGAAGGAAAGTGACTGACTTAACTCATTGGGATTCAGAGAACGACCTGCCCTCTTTTGAAAAAAAAAAAAGAAAAAAAAAAAAAGAAGAAAAGTAAGTGTGTGTGTGTGTGTGTGTGTGCATGTTCGCGTTCGTGTGTGTGTGAGAGAGAGAGAGAGAAAGCGGGAGAGAGAGAGAGAGAGAGAGAGGAGGGGGAGACTCACAGAGTCCTGCTTTCTTGAGCTGAGAGCTGCTGGTTCACAAGCAGAAAGTATTAGAAGAAACACAGAAACACAGCATCTTGTCTCTTTGCTGCATTTACACAATGAAATCACTTCTATTTTTATTCCTGCTAACCGGACGCTTTTGCTTGCATCCACTCCGAGCCATGGACGATGGGAACAAACAAGTACTTAAAACCAAACAGGCAAAAAACCCTCAAAAGATTAAAAAAAAAACCCCAACAACATATCAACAAAACCAACAAACAAATCCAACCACGCTGGGATGAGGATTACTCACTTTAGCGCCGGCTGTAAGTACAAAATCTCTTGCTGCATTTCAGAGCGATAGTGAGAGGCTGCTGTGCTTTAGGTTTAGGTTGTTCGGATTTGGTTTGGTTCTTTGTTGTTCCCTCTCTCTTTTTTTTTTTTTCTTTTTTTTTTTTAATACTATCACCCCCTCCTTATCAGTCTTCTGCCGAGTTACTTAGATAAGAAAATAAACGCAACGAGGGCGGGCTGGCGGCCGGCGGCCGAGAGGAGCGCGGCGCGGAGGCAGAGCAGCGGTTGGGGGTACCGGGCTCGGCGCACGCGGAGGAATGTAAGGTGCCAGGGACGCGGGGGACAGGGGAGCTATTTTCGACATCCAGGCGGCCGAGAGGAGCGCGGCGCGGAGGCAGAGCAGCGGCTGGGGGTACCGGGCTCGGCGCGCGCGGAGGAATGTAAGGTGCCAGGGATGCGGGGGACAGGGAAGCTATTTTCGACATCCATTTGTGGGCTTAGCTGGGCTGAAAATGCATTTTTCTGGCTGGCAAGGGGGTGTGCTCGCCTGTGTTTGTACAGACAGATCCTCAGGCAGCGTGGTCTTGCTCGAGTCTCTTTGGTGCAACGTGAGTCCACCCAGCTTGAAGGAATGCGGTGGTCAAACAGCTTTCCAGCTGGTTTGGTTTTGGGGATTTCCTCCCCCCGCCCCCCAAATGTACATGGGATAGAGGTACTTTTCCTTCGCAGGATTTCATTTGAATAAACTAAGATCAAAACTGTCTCCCTCTCGCCTAGCTTAGTCGCTTTTCTCCCCCTCCCCTTCCTCCTTTCTTTCTTTATTTCTGTGTGAGTGCTTCTGGGAAAGCGGATCGGTTAGAGGGCAAGGCTTTTGAAATTGTGGAGGAAAATGTAAGAGAATTCAGAGGGTCCGGGCTTTCTTTGTGTGATGCTGAAGCCGAGGAGCTGCTTTGTGCTTTGGAAGGAGAAAATGGCGAGTCCTATTGTGTTTAGGCCATTTTCTTCCGGTACAAGGGTTTCCCCCCCAAATCCTAAATACTTCAGGGCTCTTTTGAAAGAAGTCTCCCAGCCCGCAAAGTGTGAATGGCTGCAGCTCTGCCTTTCCCCAGCCGGTAGTACATTATATTTGAGAGAACCCACACATTTCTTCTCGCAGGGTGAGTGCACAGTTTCTAAAGCTGCTGCCTTCGGAGCCCTTTGCATCGGAGCAGCAATTTCAGATGCTCTTAGCCCGAGTTATTCAACTCAGGGGAGCAGGTTATGGGAAGAGGGGCAACCGAAGAAATGATAGTCTGAGACCTGTCCTTGTTTCAAAATGCTAAGAAGCAGCAGCGTTAGCCAACTGAGGGGAGAAATCACCTGAGAAAGGACTCGTGAATCGTTTGAGCCACGGTCTGACTTTCCTACTAAATTATTTAAACTTGATGTATACGTATATGTGTGGGTGTGAGAGAGAGAGCGCATGTATGTGCATGTGTACATAGCCACATAGCAAGAAAGAACTTTAGGCTCGGGAAGAGGTTGTATATACGTAATGTGAGATTTTAGAGCATATTTAACCATTGTGTGATAGTTATTCCAGCTGTAACATGCAGTGAAAAAAATAGTTTGCAATGGTGTCAGTTCTTTTCAGGTCAGCCAGTAGGCAGGTACCACTTACTGAAACCGCATCTGAATTTCCACTTTAATCCGTTTAAAGGAAACACATGAGAGTCCGATCGTTGTCCGATATTAACCACTGTTCGTTATGATGTTGGCTTGCCCAGGCGTCAGTGATTAAAAGCACTTTGAAACAGGAGAGCTATCATATAAAACCCAAGAAAGGCAAATCACCTTCCACAACACCTTCCTCCAAGGTGTTGAATTAAAAAATATTCCTAGTAATAATACTGCTAATAAGGCACAGGCGGGTTGGGGAGTGGCCCGGGACCACCCGCAGGCTCCCCGGCCCTGTGGCGGGGCGCGGGGGTGGCGGGGCTGCGAGGAACAGCGCTGCGCCGCCGCCGCCAGGTCAGCACCATGGACAGGGGCCGGGTGGGCGGCAGGGACCGGGCCGTTGGTCACCCCGGGAGAAATGGGGGTACCGGGGCTGCCTGCCCCCACCGAACGGGGGGACCCGGCTAGTCTGCCTTTCTTGTTTTCCTTTTCGCGTGGCTGCTCGAATTTCCACACAAAAGACTTGAGAAACTACATTTATAATTCTCCTGCAAGAGAACGAGCTGAATAAAATGCCATGATAGTGTTTTTTCTTCTTACTGCCCGCAAAAGAGGTAAAAGGATCTCTCCATTCTGCATACGGTTGCCTTTTTTCCCTTCAGCTCCGAGCCAAAAATAAATCTACTGCTCAGATCGGCTGAATGACAGTGGTGTAAATTAAATTGATTTTATCAGTGACCGAGTTCCACAATTGGAAAAATTAAATGCCACTCTGACAGCCAAGGATAATATGGAACAGATCTATAAAACAGCTCCTTTGAACAACAACACCAACCCAACAGGAGCCTAGGTACTGGCGATCCCTTCTTCTTCATCCCTCTCCGTTATGTCACATCGTTGAGTTTGCTTTTCTGCGGTACCAAAATGACTGAAACCATTGTTTGATGCAAAAGGAATAGCGATGATGAGTCATGGACTTTATGCCACAGCAAAGGCAACAGACATGGCTCTGAGGCAACTTTTTCTTTCTTTTTCTTTTTGATTTTTTAAATTTTGATCACACTTCTAACTGGACTCCCCTTTCAGATGCAGTTTGTGGCACTTCCAACCCACCCCACAGCTCCAGAAAAGCTATCAGCAAACTCAGCACTGAGATCCGAGAATGA
>NW_010296574.1:0-14940 GCF_000700745.2 Antrostomus carolinensis | reverse complement strand
TTTTATTTTATTTTATTATTTTATTTTATTTATTTTATCACTTTCTAAGAAAGTGTTACATTTTTGAGCTAAAGGTAAATATACTGTTGAGAAAAAAATCAGCCTCCACCTGATACCAAAAAACTGAGATTTTCAATGCAAATGATCTTCATCTGTTAAAATCATTATGAGTGACTGAAAGTAGTCTTGAGCAAACAAGGAAGCATTATGCAACTCTTTAAATACAGGTAGCTCTGCCAGGTCAACCTATAATTAAGCCATCCCATAACTGCAATCAAACAACTACAAACTTATCACATAAATGTTTAAACAGATCAAATAGGCCCATAAAGACCATGTCTTTCCTCTGAAGGAGGCTGTAATTTGACCAGATCAAAGAGTATATGATGAGGTTTTATGCTCCACCTGTGCTCTAGAACATAAAATCAATTGGCACCTTTTCCTTGCCACCCTCACATACGGTTTTAAGATCACCTTATAACTTGGGTTTTGTTTTTTACACAACTCAAGCAGTCACTACATCAGTAACAAAACTAAGGGGAAGAAGTTAAACATGTAACACTAACATGAAGCAAACACAGGAAGCGTTTAGATAATAATCAAAGGATACAGGATTTTCTCACACTATTGCTGAATTCTGTAGTAACACAAAAGAGGCTTCACTGATGATCAATGGCTGTATATGTTACTGAAAGTAAAATTTTAGTCGTTTCCTTGCAACTTGAATTAATCAGATGATAGCTAGAACTCCAGAGTCATGGTGCTTTTAACAGTCACCAAGCATTTACACAGCGTATAATCTTTTACATTTAAAAATGATGAAGGATATAACAATATCAAAATAAAAATTCAAACATCATACCTTTATGTGAGGTAGCACTATAGACAATGATAACCTCTGTGGTGTTACCTTTATTAATTTTTATCTATAATAAAACAGACAAATATGGGGGAAATAAATTGTTTGATAAAATATTAAGCTAAAGACAAAATTAAGATAAAAAATCCAATTTTTTTTTTCTCTAAATAGTGATATTTTAGATGATGAGATTTTTTTCCTAGGATAACTGTCTCATTTGTTTGTGTACTGGTGACAGTAGAGCATGGATCACACTGGTATGTAACATGATTATCAGGAAAAAAGAAAGCCTGGTTCATTCTTACCAGAACAATGGTGACAGGAAAATGTTAGAAATAATTGCGCCCTCCTTATTCACTGTAAGGCTCACTTATCTTTGAATGAAGTCAGGTACAAACAACACTGACTGATGAAAGTCTATTTCCTTCACCATTCTTATTAAAATTATTTCATTTTGCCAAAATCTGTTCTGATTTCTGTTAGAGATTTGCATTGCCGTCTTCTTTTGGTACTGCATTTTCATGTATCAGAATAAGGTATAATACACGTGAAAGATCTCTGAGCCACTGCTTTTGGAATAATATGTATTTCTTTCTAAGTACCCCACACAGTGCTTAAAAAAAGTGACTTCTACTCTCAGTCCTCGTTTTACAGTATTCACCCATTCGAATAGGAAGCATGGGAGAGGACAGGCCAACTGAAATTCTTACTCAAGTGTGACCTGTTGGCACAAATAAAGAGTTTCTGGCAGCAATATCTGCCTCATTTCTTGCATCCTTCCCCGTAGCAAGGGTGCATGTCTCCACACCATTCTCAGCTCTGCACCCTAGTGAGGCAACCCTTGCTGCTGAGCCATGGGCAGGCATTGTGGGAGGCGCTGAGCCCAGGATCACATGCCAAGCCTTCTCTGCTCTGCGGCATGTTTCTGGAAATGGGTTTGCAGGGAACAGCAGGGCCCAGCCAGCGAAGCAATACATGCCTGACAGAATTGCAGCACTAAAAATTTTCTGAAATTTAGTACAGTTACAGAAAGCAGGAACTCACTCCTGAATACCATTTGACCCCTAACATCTCCTGCGACAGTTTGCTGGAGTAAACTGCAGTCCTGCCCTTCTGGCAAATACAAATTTTAGAACTCATTTTCTAGACCCTTAAATGCTTTCTATCTTTTTTTTGACGGGTGAGATATACACACAATGATATATGTAGAAGAAGAGGAAAATATGTAGATGGGATGAGGAATGTGTTTGATGTGATTTTAACATGGAGAATGAACCTTGGAAGCTGTTGCACAATTAAGCAGTTCCAAGTCAGTTACTTTTGCTTGAACAATAAGAGACAGTTTAATCGGTCAAAACTGGGTAGGTGTTGTAATAACATAAACTAGTTTGCTTAGTTGTTATTGCAACTGAAGAGCACAGTTTGATTTAAGCAGGAGATGGCCTGTGTAATCAGCTGATCCTCGAAATGGTGGTTGTGCTTTTGACTGCAAACTTGTAGCAAAGTGTCCAACAGTGGCTATCAGTTTCACGTGCATTTATGTACATAGAAAATCTGTGGGTACGGAGACTTACAGATCTGACTGACAGAATACTCCCTTCCCTGACATTAGTGCATGAAGTTGTTAGTGCTGCCCCATTGCTGTTAACAAGGACCACAGCTACAACTGAAAGTTGGTTTTAGGGTAGAAACAGTATTGTGAGAGCAGACCTAACTTTGAAACCACGGTTTACTCTTTTACTGAAAGTAAACTGAAACATTTTTGTACAAGTAAAATGTGGAATAAGCTAATTACTGCAAGACAAGACTGAAGTGGAGTAAAAACTGAGTTTGGAAATGGTTTGTTGTCTACGTAGATCTGTTTGGTTACAAGAGAGTAATCACTTCTTTTTTAAACATCATTTTAAATCCCGCAGCTGGGCCATTGCAAGATAGTGCTGGAAATTGCTAGCATGAGGTGAGTTTTCTAGAATCTCCCTGCACACTACATGGAAGGGTGATCAAGAGCCCCAGAGGCTAATCCAGTGGGGGATGTAGGAGTCTTGGGCTACTTTTACATTAGCAAAAAATCTGTCATATCAATACTGGATCAGTAGGTTAAAGTACATAATGCCAAGGCTTATACTCCACAGATGGTTAGGGCAATCTCAGGTAGCCTCAGTCAAGATTTAGCCTTGTTTCCTGAGCTGAATGTCCCCTTCCTGTGATTAGAGGCTATTCAAAGGGCTGGTCACTGACTGAAGCTTTATGTCTACATTAGGGGTGATGAGTGTGTTTGATGAACACACAGAGAAGAACTTTTGCTTGAGTGTCCTCCTAAACAAAACCAGTTTGCTAGTACAAAAACTGGTCTCAGAACTGCACTGGTGTGCAGTAAGTGGGGATGACTAGGACATTAACTTCAAAATGCTCTGGAGCAAAATGTCAACATAGACACTGCTCCAGTGACTGGTGCACTGTTGCCCGTTGCAGGGATTGTATGACCCAGCAGCTTGTCAAAGGAATGTGAGATCTCGGATCTGCTATAAACCTCTCTGCAGTCTGTCACAGAAAGAAGCCATCCCTAAATTAATATTGCATGAGGTTCTTCATGGACTTCTTATCAAATTTCACTAAATTTAGAGATACATGGGGATATAATATTTTTCTAGTTGCCTTCAGCAACAGGTACCATATTCATCTGTGGCACTCCACATGGAAAGACACGCTCATTGTAATAAAAGCAGAAAGGAGACAGTTTTAATATTATAAAAATATCAAGTGACAAATTTGTTGATATCATTTAAAGTCAAGGTCATATGCACCCCAGGCTGTGAAACTCAAATGCATAAGGAAAACAGGATTTGTTTGTCTGGATCAACTAGTAAGTCTATAGCTGTGCAGGAACTGGTGAACATCTTGCGAGTGAAGCAGAGAAAACTTTTGATGACATAATAGGTGCAGAATCTGGGACAACTGATAGCATCATACTAAGAATGAAAAGAATATTAAAAGTAGTTAAGATCAAGGCAGAAGACACATATCGGAACTAGTTAGCTTAAATGTAGATGATGGCTGTCTGAGTTGTTCAAAACAATTTTCAAGCCAAGTTTAAAAAAAAAAAGGAATATTACACCAGACACATCTTTGATCTTATATAAAACATCGTTACAATTTTAGTGCATTGAGAAAGTAATTCTTCACATTTACAGAAGGAATACCATTTTCATCTCCTGGTGTTCTGAAATTAACATTTTCCATTTCCCAAAATGGTATTTCTGATCTGTTTGTCTTTGAGATTTGCATCAAATACTCCTTCCCCTTCCAGGCAAACACAGGAAAGAGAAAAGCTATGAGAGGAAACAAGCAAAGACAGCATGTATTCCAGCAACCCCTTCAAAGTGCTAACATTTAAAAGTATTACCCAGTTTACATCAACTTGCTTTTTAGTCTCTATTTTGGTCATGCAACCTGCTTTAAAAGGTAAGCTGAAGTTCGTATATTTGGTTTGCTACTTGATGTGATTTGACTCTTACTGAGTATTGTTCTGCTGCTACAAAACAATCTCCACTTACTGTCCAAACATGTCTTACCAACATGATTTAATTGGTTCTCAACAAAATTACTATGATAATAAAAATTCTCAAAGAACAATGATTGCAAAATTTCCCGCAACAATGACTCAGTCATGGACAAGATCAAACATAGATGCAATAGAAGAAGAGAGATGTTGAGCAACTAAAGCTGACTCCTGCCACATGAGACACTTAGTAAAGCTAATTTTGCCAAAAGACGTAAGACTGTTTAGTTTACTCTTCTGGAATGTAACATTAAAATACAATGTCCTGTGAGGCAACTGGGCCAACACAATCATCAGAAAAACATATCTGAAAGGAAGATTAAACTATAAGGAAGATTAAACTCTTCAAAGTGAATAACCTATTACAGAACATCAAACTACAAACATAATCAGTGAACGCCCAGAAGCAGGAGTTCAGAAGCTGGGGGGGTGGACCTTTATTTTAGCTTGGTTAAGTAAACGTCATCAACATAATCTCTATTTCTTGCTTATGAAAATTCTTTGTTCCTTCATCGTATCTTCTTTTTCATTGTCCTGCTTTTGGCCCTCACCTTGAAGACCAAAACACACAGGAACACACAGCCCCTGGGATCAGAATAGCTATAGTTAAACCTAAGTTGCCCCTGAAACACATGCAGCTTGGATACTACTCCTCAACATGAGCTGGCTTGCTCTGCAGATCTGTTCCTATTACTCTGCACTGTGCTTTGCAGATGGAGCTGCTGCATAACTTTTTTTCACTGCTGTTCATATCAAGTGAATTTCCAAATGCTTTATGATGTCCATATGTAAAATAATAATATTGCAGTATAGTAGCTATCAGAGGAAATGCAGACTAGAAGCAAACAAAACATTGCAGAAACACCTCTTGGGGATAAGTAATAACCCTTGAGCTTCACAGGAAAAGTGAACCAGGATGGAGCGCAGAGACTTCATTGCTATCTAAGATACAAATGCAGAGAAGAACAACTTGGCAGTATTTCTTTAAGTTTTGCGCCCTTTCAGACCTTTTTGCAGGGACAAAACAAGTCAGATTTTTTTCCCCTAAAATTGCTGGAATGTCACCTCCTTTACAGATTTAATGGTAAATGATGTTCAGTTTTACAATGGCCAGTCACCTTTCTACAGACATGTGCCCCTCTTAAACAGCAAAACCACATGAGGCTCTGTGTTCTGAGCACATAAAAAAGTGTGATTTTTGCTGGGGTACAAACAGTTAATCCTTCTGAAAGAAGAATTGGAAACATTTTGCAAAGGCACAAAAAACATCTACACTGTGGAAAGGGAGTGAGATTTTAGCTAAAGCCAAAGGCAGCTTTGTATTGGATGTCTTTTCAGCCCAGTGCACTGACTGTCTCTATATAAAACAGAATTAGTGTTGTAAATAAGATTGCTACTATTGTAATGCGGAATATACACATACTACACAGGTCTTATTGAAAGAGTTGCACTGCAAGATGTATCAGGTTCTCTTGAAAACTCCCAGTCTCCACTAATACCCTCAAAATTCAAATTCTCATTTTGCATTCCAGGATAAGCTAGTTGTTAGCATTTCTGTCCAGACAGAGAACTTACACAGGGAGAAACTCGGGGACTTACAGTGGAGACACACTGTCATAGTCATCCTAGTATAATCAGTCAGTAGTACCTCTGGGCAGATAGTACTGTTTGGATGGTTTGGGATTTTGGAGTTAATTTCTTATGATAATTTAGATGACTCTTACATCCTGCTCCTTACTTTTAAACCCATTTGCTTAGCTGTCAACAAATGCTGATTTAGTTATATATTACTTTAGCCACCTAAGTTGCTCACCTTTAGTTAAATATATGGCTGATAACACAGTAAAGTACTTTAATTCCCCATTTTAATGTAACTTTTCTACAATCTATCCAATGACTGGATTTTTTATTTTTTTTTTTTTTCCCTGACTGGGACAACCTCTTTTGCCAAGTTATTAGTCTAAACTGTTCAAGTTGCATGAAAACCATTAGGAAAGGAACTGACACCGCTGAAATGAAGGCTGGGGGTAAAAAAATACAATGGTGCTGTATACTGGAGTAGTAACAGTGTTTATGCTCTTTCGAGTGCAGCAGATATTTTATTCAGTCCTTTATTCCTGTAAGAGGGCTGGTACCAGCCTTGTAGCCAAAGACTTCACTGTCTTAAGTTATTTCAGTTAACAGTAAGACTCTTAGGTCAGAGGTTCACTGTGCCTAATTTAAACAAGCAGAGATCAAATGAGAATAGCCTATGCTACAGAATGCATATTCTAAAGCAATTGTATTGAGTTTGGCTGGGGTATAGCAGCTTATATGGTGCTTTGGTTAGGATTTGTGATGGAAACACTGTTGATAATTTAGGAGTGTTTTAGTTATTGCTAAACAGAGCTTACACAACGTCAAGGCCTTTTTTTCCTCACACTACCGCACCAATGAGCAGGCTGGACGTGCACAAGAAGATGGGAGGGGACAAGGTTGGGACAGCTGACCCTAATTGACCAAACGGATATTCCATCCTATATGACATCATGCTCAGCATCTAAAGCTGGGGGGAGAAGGAAGAAAGGGACATTTAGAGTTACGTAATCTGTCTTCCCAAGTAACTGTTACTCATGATGGAGCTCTGCTTTCCTGGAAATAGTTAAACACTTGCCTGCTGATGGGAAGTAGTGAATTAATTGCATATTTTCTTTGCTTGTGCACACAACTTTTGCTTTCCTTATTAAACTGTCTTTATCTCAACCCATGAGTTTTTGCACTTTTACCCTTCTGATCCTCTCCCCCACCCTGCTGCAGGGGAGCGAACGAGCAGCTGTGTTAGCTGCCTACAGGGGTGAAACCGTGACAGAAGTGAACCAAAGAAGTGTTTGATTAAAAGGTGAAGAACAGCATTATCAGATGTATAACACTGCCTAAAACAGTTGGCTGCCTCTCCAGTCAACAGATGTAACAGCACGGCAGTATTCCACTTGACTTTTATCATATGATGCTGCTTTTTACGCTGTTTCTCTTGTGTACTCATGAAAGTATAAACATTTGTATTCATCTTACAGTTTTTTCTCAAAATTATAATTATAGTTTTTGTAAAACACATTCACAGACTTCATGTTCCTTAATATATCTCATGTTACTGTAAAGGGTTGGAATTTTTCTGTATTTCAGTTGAATACATCTGTACTTCTCTTTCCCAAATATTCATATGTGGTAACTGAGTATCTTTACTGCATTTATTTTCATAATTATACAAGTTTCAACAAGACATTAATATTTTAATTATAATATTCTCACAAATCTGTTACAAGCTGTTTCTCTCCAAGCTGGCTTCTCAATTGATTACCTAAGAAATCTTGTACAGGCAAGAACTGGATCAAATAACAAATTAGCTTTAAAGAAAAAAATAAAATGAAAATCTAGCTGCATGTACTTACGGAAATAAAAAAGACTCATACCAATTCATGCTTAAAGAGGATGTAGTATTTCCACTGGATCTAGCCTTTCAAATTTTCCCAAAGAAACCCCTGCAGAAAATCATTAGAATTCCATATTTAAGGTATTTGGGTTTGTAGAAGCTCTAAAAAGGACATCTAGCTACAGGCTGTATGTATTCTTGGTCTAACTTAAAATCACAGCATAAAGATACTGAATCAATTTTACAGCTCAATGTACTCCAGAACAGTAAGTACAGAGAGCTTGGACATTTTCTTTCTCCTGTCCCACAACTTCCTACTCCTACAATTCCCTTTCCCCAGCTATCAAACCCCTGGGAATAAGTTTATCTGAGCTTTTTCATTGTTTCTTGAAGATCCTGAGAGCAGCTATTTCAGATTGCTTGAAAGAGGGTCTGGGAAAATTGAGGCCTCCTGCATAAAGACCATGTCCTCAAGCTCCAGCCTGTTCTTCTTGTTAGCAGAGCTCCATCCTGAATGTATCTATCTGCTGATATTGCAGTGGGGCACATGAAGACAGGCTAACTCGTATGCAATTAGTTCTAAAGCAATTTCATTGCTAATAATAATGAGTTTTATGCTTCATCATTTTAAATCTTTGCAGTTGATTTTAGAAACACGATGCAGAACTGCATTAACTATTAGTCCACTCTATAACATGAGTTGATTCACATTATGACTGCCATTCTGCCTCTGAGGCTAAAGCAGAGGATCTCCCTGGCACACAGGAATATACATTTGAGCAGAGGAGCAAATTTCCTGCACAAACAAGAAGATAAAGTAATGTTGAATCTTACACCCAGTCTTTCACCAGTTCTGCCATGGTGCATTGTGGAAGAAACTTGTGGGACTCTCTTTCTACCCAGGGAAATTCTTAATTGCCTTCCTTGAGAAACATGGAAAGGAAAAAGAAAGGAGAGCAGGTGCAAGAATGAGTACCTAGATGACCATTTCACTGAAAAAGATGTGATAAAATACGTTCAACACTCTCCATGACTCAATCAATGAAAGAAGATAAGGAAGATCATGCATGTGGATTCACAAAGGAAGGAACCTACAAAGGTTCTTACTGGTTCAGGTAAGTATTTAAGCTTTTTGAGTAATCATAAAAATATATCCTCCCAGTTTCCTTCCCTCCCTATTTCATTGCTTAACTTGGATATTAATCTTCATGTCAGGATTTTTTTTTCTTATGACCAAAATAGAAATAGTGTGCAGCTATGAAGATAACATATTCATCCCTTGAATTCTAGGACAGCATTTAGGACTCAAAGGTAACACGTTATATGGGTTATATACCACTTGCATACAGATAATCTATGATACACAAAAAGCAAAGAATAATTATGTCAGGCAGAATTATATGCATCTAGTAAAGGAGTATATAAAATGAGGCTTCAGTTGTAAAAACAGTAATTAGCACGGTTTCAAAATACAATCTGAAAGTACAATAGAAGCTTGTGTGCTTATTTAAAATGAAATTTAGTTTACCTACTTGGAATGAAAATGAAAAAAATATTTTGAGCTACCTCTGAAGTTGTGCTGATCTTACACAGGCTCAAAGGGTGATCTGTGGTCACACTTCCCCAGGTGGGGAGGGAGGCACCGCGTTTGTGCAGCCCGGCACAGCCGGCCGGTGGTTTGCACAGTTTAACGCGCGCTGCCAGAATTGGCCTCAGGATGGCAGCATGTGATGGCAATAAAGACGGAGGTTCAAATACCTCTTCCAACCCGAACCTGCATCCTGGGCTACTGCAAAATAGCGAAATGCAGAGTAAACACTGCAGTAACTCTTAAACTGCAAAAATCTTCGAAAAATTCTTTTAGGATGAAATAGAATTAAAAGGCACCACTAACTCATATCCAGATGAAGTGATTTATCCATTTTTGTTTCTAGAGAACTAATTCAGTTTTTAAGCGTTATGGTTTTCACAGATTCATTTGCTGCATGTTTGTTTACTATATATGTAATCGTTGACAGTTGAAAAAGGAGTATAGAGTTAGATGGTCAAGATTAAGCTTGGACAGAAAGGAAGCCAAAAAAAAAGAAAAGCCAGGTTAAAGCCAGACAGCAGAGAAGGGCACCTTGCTCTGCTTTCAAAGTCAGCTCTTCTCTATCACAGCTCCCAAGCCTGCCTTCAATCGGGTAGCAAAATACAACCTATTTTCCTTCCTATGGTTCATTTTGCCTTTCCTTTTGAAAGCTGAAATTTTTGAAATGGTGCCAGGGACAGCTGTACGTGGAAAGCAAAGATTTCTGCTAGAACCAGTCTGCCTTCAAGCATGAAGGCAAGTTTAGCTCTGCCGTGCTAAACTGTAACCTTGTGGAGGAGGAGCAGGTCCCAGACTTGAGCAAGCACGTCTTGAGCTGAAAGCATTACTTTTAAAGAAAGCATGGAAAAATTTTGGTGGTGGGAAAGTAAAATAAGTTCATATGAGAAAACAACTCCTTATAATTCTGAGCAGAAATACCTACATGATATCAAGGAGAAGGTCTTTACTGGAAAAATGCTCTCCATAGACATGAGCAGTGTACAGGACAAGGTCAGGTTTGCACTTTGCAGGTGGTTGTGTTCAGAGATACCCCATCCCTCAGAAGTATTTGCAAGATACAAGATTCAACGCGACTTTATCTTTGTGTTCCGGTTTTTGTGCACAGCAACTCCTTTGTATTTTGCAGCCTGTGCTGCCATCATGTGGCGTCTTAGGTGTTCATTCATTGAAAATGAAAAAAAAATTAAAACCATGTTTTCCACCATTTCTTTCTCGCCCTTTCATTTGCTTCTGGCTCGGCGCTGCCTGTCAGGAGAGAGACTGAAGACTTGAATCTCCTGTAGTGCTTTGGAATTTGCTTCAGATTGTCTCCTGGTTTTGTCCTTTGCTTGCAAAAGCAGTAGAAAATCCAGACTGTCATGCTGGTCAATGCTCACCAACCAGTAGAAGTCGCAGAAACCACTAAGCCTTTGATATTGTGAGTCATTTGCACCTTCACTAGAAAGTCTTATATACTAGGGACAAGAAGCTAATGAAAATAAAGTTTGTCTTCTACTAATTATCTTCTTTTTCACTTACGGTGGAGGAAACTTCTGCCTTTATTTGGTAGTAGGTTTTCACTTTCTACCTCAGTTTACATAAACAGTATGTTCTTTTCACTATTATCATAGAAGAAATTGGAAAAAAGTCCTCTCTTGACATGCCCCCCCTCCAAAAAAGAATTACCTGCAGTGATTTGTCTCATGCCTCAGTAGTAAAACAAGAGGACTTCATGATTGTAGAAAATACCCAGCTAAGAAAACTATTTCTAGAGGATTTTAGCAATTAATTCCAACTGTGACCACCTAAACTAACACATGTCCAGTATCTGTTTTCTGTCTTACTATATTCCATGTATATTGCTAAGTATAAAATTTAATGCAAATCCTACTAAATGCAGTAAGAAGATCACATAAATTACAGTAAGCTTTGGATCATATCTCCTGTGGTCAGCAGTTTCTTGCTGGTTAAGCGACAGGAGTTGCTGAAATTAATTTGCTCAGTGGAAAAAAAAAACAAACCCAAACCATACATGGTGCATGGGCTGTGACTCTAATGCCAAAAGACATATAAGCACCTTTTGCTTTTCAATGAAAGCAGTAATTAAATAGCCAAGCACTGTTCATTAAAACCCCTAAATTTCTAAGCAGCAATGAGAAGCCAACTGCACAACAAAACTCTGATTTATTTTATACAGTTTTAACAATATGATGACATATGGTTCCACTTTACATCTAGAGCCTGCAGAGTCTTCCAAGTGCTCCGTGAACTGATTCTTCTTTGACTCTGGTTAGAAGTCTGTAATTTCACTCAGATATTTCCATTTCACCTAACACTGATAAAACAAAATTTCTTTTCCAGGGAAGGAAACAAACAAAACAAAACAAAAATCCTACTACCCTTGGGGAAACACTTCACAGAAGGAAGTGTTGTGGTGTTTTTCTGTTTTGTTTTGTTTTTTTTTCTCTAGCCTGTCCATTATTAGGTAAGTGACACTCGGCTCAGGTCAACTGTATCCCTCCAGGCAAACTTTGTTTTTGCTGTTGACAAGACTACTGAATGATATTGCCTGCTAGTTCACATAAAATCACTTTCATGTCAGTTTTCAATTAAAAATTAATTTTATCATCTAAGAGTCAACTGCAGTAAAGAACTGAGACTCCTTTAAAAGCAAGAATTACATACTGAGCTTCTATTTACATTATTTACAGAATAGGGCCAGGATTCTGAGATGAATACTTACACTCCCTGCATGTCTACCTTCTCTAGAGACCTAGTTGTTGCATGGAGAAATAGCACAGTCCCCTACTGAATGGTTCCTTGGCTCCTGCTTTCCTTCCACTGAAACGCATCTGCCATGAACATAAAGTAAAAAGAGCTGCATGCCTAACCATGAACCTGGAAAAAAAAAAAAGAGAGAAAAATTTCTGTGCAACATTTTTGTTGGCTTGATTTAACTTGCATTTTTGGACCCCCTTATGAGGTATTTTATTTACATACTACAATGGATGAGATGGATGCTGGACCAATCCAGAGAGGGATGAATGGATATGGGAAACTCACAACACTTCTCCTGTGGTTTAAGGCAAGCCCCAGTCCCCTTGACACACCAGTCTCTTCCTTCCCTTTCTTTCCATGATTTCCATGCTAAAGAAACTTTGATCTACAGTACTTGTGAGAGCTATGGGGTACTTTGACCAAATCCTGATCTGGGTAAATAGCAGACCAAGACCTTGATTAGTCCCTAGTTCTGTATGCTAGGAGCCAAAAAATTAAGCACAAAATGTTTGTAGAAGATTCTTCATTGTCTTAATATTAAGATTTTATGGGAAGTTCTCACGTATTTCTTAATGGAACTTAGCAAGAAGGAAATATGGCCCTAGAATTTATTTTCGACTTGTTAGAATGGTACAGCTGAGCTGAAGTGACTATTTCTGTCATTCACAGGAACTGGTAAGTTAGCTCTTGCAAAGGTCTTTCCTGACTTCATATATTATGTCTAGACAAATTTTCTCATCTTTCTAATAGATGCTGAATGTAGTAACCATCATGTTAACAGTTGAGTGTAAAAATGCAGTCACCCTATCAACTTTAAATACTTAGTTACGATCATCATTTCAAAGTGTGTTTAATTTCCTTCTGCAAGAAAAATATACTATCTGCATAAAAAAATCAATGTGAAATGAAAGGAGTAAACAACAGCTTGCAAAATAAATATCATGAAGTAATTCCCTACCAAAGCTTCAGTAATTATGATATGGAGTAGGCTGCCCTTAACACAACAATTAATTAATTTTTCCAAATGAATTATGCAAGCCAATATATTTTCTTCATCAGTGTTTTGTTGGAGTCATTAAGTTCCATTAATGAATAACAAAGAAGCAATTGGAATTTTATTCTAGCTGATGTGTGCTAATGTGCTTAACTTGAACTAAATGTGTTTCCAGTATGTAATCAAATTTGAATCAATCAAATCAATTTACGACTGAAAGTCCTTTTGGAGTTGCAGCTGTTTTATATGGATGTCTCTTCTCAGGGAAAAATACAGACAAAACCCAAAAGATTACATGGCTCTGGAACATGTAACATTGTAATTAGGAAACAATTGGTCTGACTTTTGTTACGAGGGTACTGTTTTCCCCACTTCAAGCTCCATTATAAGTCAAAGTGGTTAAATTATTTCCTAGGAATAAATCATCTAATGAATTCAGGATTCATAAAGCTTTGAAAGCTTTATGAATTCTAGCTGATTTCTTACTTTTTTTTTTTTTCACAAAGTAGCAGAGAGTGAATAAATCAGCTGATTAAATAAATTGAACTTATGCAGCCTATATATTTTTGCCTACATAGTATTGTTTTCAGGGATGACCAATTCATTTAAAAAGTGGTCAGGAATGAGCAGTGCATATTATTATTATTATTGGCAATTTTCATGAGTGCCTTTCTTCATGGAATTCTAAGGAAGGATATTATAATTGCCTGATCAGAGTATACAGAGAAGTTGCTTTCAGAAAATGCTTTTATTGGAGGTGCACAGTGGTAAAATAAAATGCGCACAAATTGGAAAGCAACCCTAAACAACCTGATCTAATTTGACTGGCTTTGAGCAGTTGTTGAAATAGATGGCCTTCAGAAATCCCTTTAACTTAATTATTCTGTGATGGTAAATTTTGTTAAAACAAATATGTATTCACCATCAATCTAATCCAAACAAGGTGAAACCGATAATATTGATACTGCAGGCTTATCTTTGTTAAAGATAAGTTATTTTGAAAACTCTACAGGCTAGAAGTTGGCAAAAACATAGAAATATCTGAACTTTGCATCATCACTTCTTCTGAGGTACCTTAGACTTAAAGTACCAAAGGGACGCGTATAGATAAAGAAGAATATGAATTGCATAGCATTCTTTCACTGGCTGTGTTGGACTGTTTTGGAAAGCTGAGACAAAGGTCTTTGCAGACATCTCTTAAAACAACTTTAAAGAGACCCTGCACAATGCTTTGGAATATATATGAGGATAGAAAGAGAAATTCCCATTTCAGAATCGCTGCAGTGCTTCAGAACACTGTTACTGTTTTCAGGCTTTTAGAAAAACTATCAGTGAGAACCAAGGGTAGTCAGATGCTTAGCTTTCCATAACAATCCCAGGCACAATCATGTTAAAAGGAAAGACTAGGGAACACAATAAAAATGAAAGTAATAGCACATGCTTTCAATAAAAAGGACTGTCATGGTTTAACCCCAGCCAACAGCTAAGGCACACACAGTGGATCACTCACTCCCCTCACTGTGGGATGGAGGAGAGAATGAGAAGAGTAATAGTAAGAAAACTCATGGGTTGAGATAAAGACAGTTCTATGCCTGAAACTATTGGTGTTGTCTTTTTCACTATCTGATGCTATTTATTTATAGCACTCAAAATGATAAAGTATGAAATTTCTTTCCCTTGGTGTTGTGAGCAGAACCTAAACAATTTATTGTGTCTATGTCTTGAAAGGAAAACTTCTTCTGGGAAGAAACCAGAGAGTGGTGGTCAATGG
>NW_010296573.1:0-11081 GCF_000700745.2 Antrostomus carolinensis | reverse complement strand
CATCTGGCATCTAGCCAGGGTCAACCCACCAGACCCTCATAGTAGAAAACAATTTTCTTGTGTACAGATGAAACTTTGTTTTAATTTGTGCTTATTACCTCCTGTCCCACCAGTGGGCACTGCTGTGGGAGTCTGGTTTCCCTCTTCAGTCCCTCCCATCAGGTATTTATACACAGTTAAGGTCCCTCTGAGCTATTTCTTCTTCAAGCTGAACAATCCCAGCTGTCTCACGACAGATGCTCCAGCCCATTTTCTTTGTGGCCTTCTGATGGACTCAGTCAAGTAAATCCATGTCTCTTTTGTACTGAGGAGCCCAGAGCTGGACCCAGGGCTTAGCAGAAAAGAATCACGTCCCTCAGACTGCCAGGCACACTCATCCTGATGCAGTCCAGGTAGCTTCTTTCACCTTTGCTGCAAGCATGGCTCATGGTCAGCTTGTCCACCAGGACCCCACCTGTACTGGTACATGGAGTTATTCCTCTGCAGATGCAGGGCTTTGCATTTCCTTTTATTGGACTTGTTTCCCTTGTCTGAACTTAGAATTTCATCTTACTAAGAAATTTCTTCTTCCTTGTAGTTGAACATAGTGTCATCTTCTCCATTTGAAATTAAGTTATTTAATTTTGTGAATGCATTACTTCTAAAAAGGTAGTGCTTGGGTAGACTCTTCTGTGAAGACTTTTAGAACCATATTGTAGATGTGGGAAATCATGCATATACAAAATTGTGAGAATTTATAAAGTATAAACCCTGTAATTTGAAATCTATCATTCAGTCTGAGTTCTTCACATCATTATTTCAGTGCTTATTGACAGGGTTGTTTATTCCCTAAGCAATGCTTAGAAGTGAGTCAGTGCTAGGGAAAACCACCCTAAAGCTACTGAAACAACAGAACCTTCAATCTGTAAGTGTTATAAATTGTCACTAAAGTAAATGAAACACAATGCTTGTACCCAAAGAAGCTCTGGCTGATGGCTTTGGTGGGGTTTTTTTGTTGTTGTTTTTTATTATTATTATTATTTTTTCCAATTAAGATGAACAAAAAAATTCCACCCTGTAGGTTACATTTACAGCATTTTCCAAAATAATATTTTAAATTTTAGAGGAGAAAGTTTGGCTTTTAAGACATTTTCAGAGTAAGCTTTGTGACTTCTGGGTGTTTTTATATTGTTTTGATTTTATAATGAACTTTTTAACATACAATCCTCTTTTTAAAATCCAGACACAATTTTTTGTTGACTTTGTTGCATTATCAGACCACAAGAAGCATGAAGTGTCTTGGCTTTCAAAGGAAAGCGCGGGGGAGGAAGGGAGAAAGAGCTTTGTTGGTGGTTTCCTTAAATAATTTTAGGAAACAAAGTAATGTTTTCTATTTGATTTTTTTTTGCAGGAGGAGTAGACTGAAGTTCCATTAATTAGTTGTTTTAGGTGAGACAAAGTTGACAATGTCTAGCATGTAAAGAAGTCTAACCTTGAGATGTGGATACACAGTAGTTTACCACTGCATTTATTAATTCATGAAGACTTAAAAACAGCTGAAGTGTCCATGTAGTGGCACAGAGAACATATCAAGTTGCAAAACTCTTAAAAAAAATTATGTCCTGTGCTGAACTCTATGTAGCAATGGCTATGCTGTTAGCAGATACTGGAACAGCTTGAGTCACTTCTGTGAATGTGCATTCTTTGTTTCTCATTCCCTATAATTTCTTTCCCGCAGTGAAGTAATTACAGTAGCATGGCTTTCTCTTGGAACTTAATGTGTTAATCTGGAAAATAGAAGTTAACTCACAAACATCTTTTTGTGTATCATTGTCCCCTTTTCTCAGAAAGACTGCAAGGAGAGTGTTGATGGTTGAATGAGTTTCATTATCTCTCAAGAGACCATTAAAAATGTTAATGTAAACCTTTTCATATGTGTAAGAGACTAAGTCAGGAAAAGTAGGAGGGTGATGCAGTGGAGGAGAGAGGGAAGGGAAAGGTTAAGCTTATTTGTGAAATGCCAAGTTGTGAGCAGTATAAACAAATAACAATTAACATATAATGAACAATCTGGTATTTGGCTTGTGTGGAATACAGAATAGAAGAACAAAGGGCTTTGGGTACGTGTGCTAATCAATAAGAGTATAATTTCTTGCTCTGCACAGAGTCTTCAAACCAACAGTTGTAACACAATTAAGTAAACTGTAGAATTTCTATTCCTAATGTAAACTGCTGGTCACCTTCCCCTCCCTCCTTTTTAGAAATATGTACTTGAGTAATGAAATAGCCTGTTTCTTTAATGATAGTATTACCTATCTTAGCTGAAACTTTTAGAAAAATGGAGTCAGAAAATATAAACCCATTACAAATACTATATTGTGTTAGAAAAAAAAATGATGAAACCAAGGATTTAGTTGAGTGATGGTTCTACTGATGTCAATTTACATTCTTTGACTTTTAACTCCACTGATATCAAGTGGTTTGCTATTCTGGAACTACTAGAATAAGAAGGGACAGTCCTATGTGAGTTACATTTGTTATCCAGAAGCTTTCTCACAGCTGACTCCTTTCTTCCCTCCATCCTTGTTAAATGGCATATGCTGCTGAAGCACAAAGGAGAATTTCTGCAGTGCTGTGCAGTTAGCTGTGAGCTGATAGGAGATGCACTTGCTTTTATTTTCCCTGTCATATCTAGAGTGACATTGATGAAGGAGATCTGGTAATGGTGTCTTTCAATAACATCTGCTGAAATAAAATCTGAGGTATCTACTGCAGAAGTAAGCCAGAGTCATCTTTGCAAGAATCCTTGTAACACCTTGGGTCTTTGGGTTGTTGGTTTTTTGGGTTTTTTTTTGTGGTTTTCTTTTTAACTTTGAGAAGACGCTCAACAGAATACAGTAATTCTACAGAATGGTTTTTCTGAAGCATATTGTACCACGCCTTCCATACAAGCATGCAACATCCAAGTCATTCGTTCTTTTGGAAAAGGAACTTATAAATTAGAATAAAAACAAGAGTTACATTTTTGCTATTGAAGTATCCTGTTAAGATAAAAGTAGACAATTGATAATTTTAATCTTATTTTTTATGGCCTGTCCTGCCCTTCATACACCATAGTTCAAATCCATAATAATCTCGCAAGGAGAACAAACACATTTACTGGTATGAATCATGTAGAGGGCAATTACAACAGGCATAAAATATACTAAAGAACAACAGACAAAACTAAGTGAGAGGTGAGTAGGGTTCCAAGCGTATTTTATATTTTATTCTTTTCTGTGTAAAAGGAAGACACTTAATCACAGAATCACAGAATGGTAGGGGTTGGAAGGGACCTCTGGAGATCGTCTAGTCTCACCCTCCTGCCACTAGTAACCAGTAACCACTGGCTGGTCAGAGTCGCACTTGGTAGATTTCCACAAGCACAAGGGCATTGTGGCTAATATGTCTGCCTTCAAGAATGAAGCTCTGATTGCACCATGCGTAGGCAAAGCAATGCCAAGTTAATGCTGATAAAAGAGGTAACTAGCTATTTCATAGGCTGTAGCACGTGGTAGCAATCAGAGCAAGAATTCACCTCTTGACCAGTTTTATGCTTAAATGTGGCCTCTTTTATACTTTTTTGCTTTGTGTAAGTGAAAATCTATTTTTAGAAAACCACAGATACATTTCTTAGGTATAGCATTCTGAAAAAAGTTGAACAGGAAAAAAGTCTGCTTTCTCAACTTTTTCTGGAAATTTCTGGAAATAAGACTCTGCACTAGAAAATTTCATATGCCTCACAAGATGCTGTTAGGTTAGTTGAGACTAAGTGGTCTCAATTGCTTTGTCCCAAAGCCTATTAAATCGTCCCCTGCTTGTGCTGGTTTTAGAAAGAATGTCAATTTTAAGTCAGTCTGAATGTGGGATTTTCTTTCCTTTCTGTAAATGCTGTGAAAGAAATATGCATTGTGTTTTCTGTTAAAGTACGTCTTTCTTTTCTATTACTTTGTTTATCCATTAAAGGGCAATAAGCTTCCCCTGACTTCGGATTTCATTATTAGGATTTTATACTTCCCTGTCCATAAACATATCACTGCACAGAGGTTCAGGAGGATAAGTTTTTGTAGCCATGATCTTTATCACTGAATTCTGTTTCTGGCATAAGTGGATAGACAATAGAAGGATAAGAAAGATAGACAATATGCATGATATTACCTTTGGTGAAGAGTGACTGGTTAGGTGGTCAGTGAAAAATAGGGAAACGATGTCTGTGTTTTGTTCAGTCCTTACTCTGTTATGACATAGTCCATTTGGTTGGAGGAAAAGATGCTGCAGCCTCTCTATGGCTACTTGTGTTCCTCTTGAAGGCAATTAAATACTGCTGTCAGACTTAGTTCCCAGAATGGCCAGTGCAGTGGTATTCTATTAATGATGCTCTGTAGCAAAATGTGCAATGAATTGTGCTGTTTTGTTAAACACAAAATCTCAGTTACTAAGGGTATATGTTTCTCTTGTAAACTGGTACTGAGGGTAACTACTTCACTGAACGTCCCTTCAATTTTTGTGTAACAGTTGTGAATGTATGTAAATATGTATTTATAAATATACCTACCTAACTTTTAAAATTGCTTGTAAAAGTTGGATTAATAAAAACAAATTTAATCATTCATCTTACATACAGCATAATCAGGATCTCTGCAGCACTGAACTTTGTGTAAAAAGTATGTGTAGTGAGTATTCTTATACTAAGTTGGTCCTTTTTTCTGTTTCTTAATATTTCTTTCCCAAAGGGGATTCAGGTTCCTGAACCCCTTTCATCTTCCTTACTACACCAAACCAGACCATATCAGGTCATTCCTATGCAGACTTCACTATTCTAGAAACAAGTGGTAGTTTTTTACTTCTCTCCATTACTTGGACCCAGTAGAAACTATCAAATGAACAAGAGTGATTCCTACTCTACTGAGAAGAATTCTAAAGGCTACGGCTATGCAGCCAAGTTGCTATTTTCCATTTCAGTAGCCAGCTAATATTTATTCAGAGGTTAAGTTTAAACACACAAAAAGCATCAAGGAACCACCTTGTAAGTTTTGGGCAAACATTATACCTTGTTTGATTATGAGAATATACGTGTCTGGATTAGAAAGCTTTGTATGATCTAGACACTGAATAATAAATTCCTGTACTCTCTATGGAGTGAGTTCTGGTTCAGCACTAGAGAAGACAAGATCTGGGAAAACAGTGAGGTTTAAATCTCTGGACATACCAAACTGTCTAGTTGCATGTGGCTTTACTAAGATGCAGTTGGAAAGGTTCCTAGATAATCTCATCTAGGCTCCCTTTTCCATGAAAGGCTGAACCAGATAATGTTTTGTGTTCCCTTCCAACCTGGACTGGTCTATGGCTCTATGATTCTATGACTTGCCTGTAAGTGCTAAGTATTGGAACAGGAGGAAGGAAGAGGCGTTTGAGAAACAAGTAGAAGAGTATCTACACAGGCAGATACAGACAACCTCAGTTTCACCCAAAAAGTCTGTTCATCGCTAAAATTCAGTAGGTGAATTATGATGAGGTACAGTGTGTGGTTTTTATAGACTACTCTGAGAAATTACTTTAGTAAGAGCATCACCTTACAGTATGTAAATTCTGGTTCAGCAATATGAAGGAGTTTGTTGCCATAAAGTTTAGTATTTTGACTCTTTTATGGACTGCCATGGCTTCTAATTATTTTATCTTGACAACTGGAGAGAGTTCAACACATTCATGCTGTACATATAAAGTCACCAGATGATAACTATATACCTATGATTTAAGCTGGTTTAGTGATGGTGTATTTTTTTGTCAATAAAGAGAAGAAACAAAATTTCTTTAATTGCTTTTTCTTTCAAGAAAGCAATTGAATATTCCCATTGAATTTATAAACATTTTTGTGTACTTACCAGCCTTGTTGGCTCAGAATGAGAAAGTTTTAACACTTTGTAGGCTCAAGCCTGTCATTTTTTATGCATGGCTTCCAGGAAAAAACTAAGCACAGAAAGTGTTCTTCAGCAAACACTGTGTGCAGTTGGTACTCAATGAACATGAATACTATACCCTCTGAAAACCATGTGAACAGCAGTGGTGTTATGCAGTTGATACTTCCAAACTTCATTACAAATGTTCAAATATTATTAGATATTTCCAATCAATATGTCAGTGACAAATGGGAATGGTTATGTATCATAAAGCATAGATTGCAGCTCCAGTTTTGTAACTATGTCTCAAAACTTATTTCACTACTGTTTTCTATTGGAATAGTTTCAAATATATTTACAGATAGTGTAAATGATAAATGTTGCTGAAATCTCTTTGTCATTTTTAAAACCTTGGTCTTCCTTTTTTTTCTTCATTAATAATCATGACCAAAGGCTACATATCTGTCTGTGTTTTACAATCAGCAGACAATCTTCTAACCTTCTTAGAAGCAATAGATTTTACATATGGGTTAAAAGGGATCTTAGTGCAGGGGCTGGTGAGATGCACTGTGTTAAAGACTCCAGGAGGTAAATACAAGAATAATATGAGAAATGCACTGAGGATGCCAGCACATCTGGGAACAATCTAATTATGAAATTGAACATGTTGCAATTCTAACGGTATGTTCAGCATGTTCTCTTTACAGCAGGGATATTACATCAGCAGTACAACTAGAGAAGCAAAACTCCCTGAGGACTGGTTAGGTCATCCGCAAATTTCAGCTTGAATCTTTCTTGCTTGGGCTTTTTTGGGGGGGTGGGGGGGCTTCCTTCCTTTCTTTCTTTCTTTCTTTCTTTCTTTCTTTCTTTCTTTCTTTCTTTCTTTCTTTCTTTCTTTCTTTCTTTCTTTCTTTCTTTCTTTCTTTCTTTCTTTCTTTCTTTCTTTCTTTCTTTCTTTCTTTCTTTCTTTCTTTCTTTCTTTCTTTCTTTCTTTCTTTCTTTCTTTCTTTCTTTCTTTCTTTCTTTCTTTCTTTCTTTCTTTCTTTCTTTCTTTCTTTCTTTCTTTCTTTCTTTCTTTCTTTCTTTCTTTCTTTCTTTCTTTCTTTCTTTCTTTCTTTCTTTCTTTCTTTCTTTCTTTCTTTCTTTCTTTCTTTCTTTCTTTCTTTCTTTCTTTCTTTCTTTCTTTCTTTCTTTCTTTCTTTCTTTCTTTCTTTCCCTTTTTCGTTCCTTTTTTCTTTCTTTCCTTTTTTCTTTCCTTTTTTCTTTCCTTTTTTCTTTCTTTCTTTATTTCTGAAGCATGCTAAACTAAAACTTCCATGATTTCTGGAGCTAAAGAATAGGTATAAACATTAATTCTGCTTATATCTGAAAACATAAATGAGAATAATATGAGAGTGATTCGAGATTAGAGTTGTAGAAATTGATAGCTGGTAAGATCATAATGGCTCACCCTAAGATCTGGTACTGTATCTTCTGTATGACTAGGAAACCGTACTATTTCTCCATCAAGTGTTATAATTGCATAAATTTTCTTGAAAACTTTCCTTTTTTTTCTTTAAAAATTGACAGAAGATAGGATATCATCACATTTCAATAATGTGATATATAGAACATTATGTGATAAATTCATCCTTGTCAGTTGTAATCTATGGCTTGTAATGATTAATTATTCCTGGGATGAATTTGGCTTAACCATGGCTCAACAATTTTTTTACAGAATCTACTTAGCACTGTCCAGGTAAACACTATGATAATGAGGCTTTCCACTAGAAAACATGAGTTTCTGTTATACTACCCATCATCATAATTACAACCTTGATAACAAAATGTTGAATTTCTGGTCAGTTATATAGTTTACCCTTGAGGACATGGACCTATCTGCAGTATATTGTTAAGACCTAGATGCCACACTGACTGCAAACCCCTTGTTATTAAAAAGGACAAAAATCCCTACAGTATGTCACCTAGAAAATTCATTCTTTTATTTCAACTAGTAGTTCTTTAAGCGTGAATTCATCCTGCTTCTCTTTATCAAAGATATTCAGGGGACTCTGAATTAAGATCCTGGTACCTCCAGTACTGTTTGTAGTGCAAAGCCATATCTGATGGTTAAAGTAGTTTGACCTCCCCTTCAGATTTGTGCTGGATAATACTGTTTTTCTGCCATTGAAGTGAGAAATTCCAAATCTCCATGTGCCATTAGTCACCAATGATATTTCTTGCTTGTTCTTCAAAATTTTCTGATTTTGTCCCATTCCAGCGTCATGATTTTCCTGTTATGCAATGTTTGCCTGTGACATGAACCAATTTTGTTAATTTTCCCAAATGATCATTTAAAAAGCTAATATTATTATGTTATCTGTGGCTTTCTGCATATCTTCAGCTTGAAGATAGCTGTATTCCTTGTAAAAGATGTAATGATATAAATATTTCACTATTTGCTTCTTTTTTTGAAAAATAAAAAAAAAAAGATAAAGTAAGATAACTTCACAATGTTTTTGTATGGAGGAAGAAATGATAAAGATATAAGCAATATCAAGAAATATGTTACTTGTAATGTAAGTAAGTATAGTCTAATAATCAAGAAACTTTGCACTTAAGAGTTTACCTGAGTAAAGAGTATGCTAGTCCAGGCTCCTTGCTCAGTATCAGTAGTTTGCTTTTGATGATAATGAAGGATAACCACATATATTTTAGGAACTTCTGAATGTATTTGGCAAAGTGAATTAGAATTTACTATAAAAGCTTTGAAATAAATATGATTTTCAGTGCAATTTTTATGTAGCTCCAAAACAAGTTTGCTTCCAAATGGATACTGGCTTCTGAAACAGATTGGAAATACATAATTCGAGTAATCATGCTCTACTCCTGTAACTAGAAGTGTTTCTGCAGATAGGCCAGAGTACTGAGCCCCCCAGGCTGTGTAGTGATGGTTTTTCATGTGCTGACAATATACCTCTCATAGAAAAGGATATTATATCACTTAATTTCCTTTCACTGTAGAAAAAAATGGTAGGAAATTGTGCTTCCAACAAATATACAGAAGGAGCACTGTATCCATGTAAGTCACAAAGTCAGTCAATAGTGAAGGTGATTTGAGAATTACACACATCCAAAGTCAAAAGAAATTTATGAATGGGAACAAGAGTACATGGTAAGAGTACATAGCCAGGGATATACTCCTGTGTTCTGTTTAGGCCCATTTCAAAGTATACGAGAGAGAGCTGATGTCTGAGACTTGCTCAAGGAAAGTTGGTGGAGGCAAAGTGTAATGGTCACTCCACCACTATTCCCTAATACCCATTTTTGTAAACAAAAATACATTTGCAATGACAGAACAGATGAGACAGTTTTCCTGTCTTGTGAAAACTCAACTGGACACTAACAGTCCAAGTAGTTGAAAGCAAACTAGTTAATATAAAAATCCTATCAATTACAAAAGTAAAGGTTACCTGAAAATTTTAATTGCTTGTGCAATCATTATTCTTGGGACTACTTTTAAAAAATGGAAGTAGCAAGTTTAGTGGAAAGAGAAATAAAAAAGCATAGAACAGAGATCAGATCGTGAAAACAGTAGAACAAAAATTTAACTGGAAAAACCGACACTAAAGAATCACAAATTAATGATTCATCTGATTATTTTACAACATTGAAAGAAATTCTTGTTGGGAGGGTTGCTCTGGAGTCAGATTGATAGAACTTATTTGAATAGCTCCAAAGTGAAATATTTACTCTAAAAGACATGAAAGTGAAAATAAAAATGAAGAGGAAAGAACTTAAAATTAAATCACAAAGTGACAAATCTATCCTTTTGTGATTTAGGAACTGTTTATTCAGAACTACACCTGTGTAGTAATAGTCCTAAGTAGCAAATTATAGTAAGTTTTGAACTCTGATTTTTGAGTTTAATATAACTTGATAAATTCTCTATTATATTCTATTAATATATATGTATTTGAAATACTTTAAATATTTATGTTAAATGGATTTCTAAAAATTAAAAATTAACTTCTATCACTTAAGAGCTTTTGACTAAAATTTCTCAAAAAAGAAGTGAAAATGTGGAACTCCTTTTTTCATGTTACAAGGGATTTTCTTGAGATAAGAGCATTTTATTAAATCTCTCAGAAAAAAATGTAAAGCAAAAATACCAGAAATATTGAAGTACTAAAGCAAGGTTTTCACTCTGAGATTACCTTTCATGTCAAGTGTTTTATATGAATGTGGTAGTAATGAGTGTTTCTTGAGTGGATATATACGTATTCAAGTATCTGCTATTTGTATTTTAACTGGTAAAATTGACTTTAAAACATATAGACCGTATCATACTACTTTAAAACTCTTCATGCCATTTGTGCAAAGTAGGAAAGACCTAAGGACATGAATTACATACCTGCTCACTTTAGCACCCTTTGGTACTTCTAGACTTCAAAGTGAATAGTAGTTTAAAAGGTTCAAAAATACCACCCATTCTTATCTACCACTCTGGTGTGGCCTTCTGTCCTGGTATTACCCTTTATATTGTATGCTACCTGTAGCGCAGATGTGGTAAAATCTATATTTCCCTTTCATTTTTCAGTAAAAGATAAGTATGTGATATGTGATGCATCTTTCAAAATTGCATTCCAGTAATCTATCATGTAATTAGCTTGATTTGTCTGTAACAGAGTAAAAGCTTATGAGACTAGCCAGCCTCAATCCTGTCATTGCACCTCCTCTTGCAACTGGCTACCCAGGACATTCTGAGATAGTGCTTTTCTTCTATGGCTGTGTTGCTGTGTGAAAGTATCAAGTAGCTGTAACACAGCTATTATATGGTGTTGCAGACCAATGAATAGAGCCACAAATAAAATGGCATAATGCGCTAAAGGTCATGTGTGAGTGGCAGTAGTAGAATTTAAAACAAAATTCCAGGTTCCAGCACTAAAAATTAAGTCACTTTGAGAAAGATGTTTCCAGTAAAAAGGGTATAATGAACTTATGTGGCATTTATGAAAGAAGTGGAAAAGATCATAGAATGATAAAATCACCTGGTTGGAAAAGACCTTTGAGATCATAAAGTCCAACCATATGCTTGCTTGGCTCAAATGATTAATTCTTTACATCCATTCATTTAAAATTGAACTGAAATATACATACATATAGAATCATAGAATCATAGAATGG
>NW_010296572.1:0-1159 GCF_000700745.2 Antrostomus carolinensis | reverse complement strand
GGGGGGGTCCCTCACCTTGGCGTACTCGATCTTGAGGGTGCAGCAGCCCGAGTAGATGTCGGCGCCGTTCAGAGAGGCCTTGGCGCGCTGGGCGCTCTGCACCGAGTCGAACGTCGGCGCCGTTAAGGGCAATTCACCAAATTCATTAATTTTTTTGGGGGGGAGGGGGTGTTTTAAAGAATTTTTACCATCTAGGGTGGATCTAATAAGGATTTTTATCAAAATTCAATTAGTTTTCATTTTTTTTAGGTAAGTTTTACCATTTAGGGTGAATTTGATAAGAATATTTAACAAAATTTACTTAGAAAAACCCCAAAAGTCATTGAATTTTAATTAATGTTCTTATCAAATTCATCCCAAATGATAAAATTTACTTAAAAAAGAAAAAATCTCATTTATTTTTACCATCTAGGATGGATTTTATAAGGATACTTAACAAAATTAAACTAGTTTTTGGGTTTTTTAAACAAATTTTACCATCCAGAATAGATCTAATAAGAACATTTATCAAAATTAAATTAGTTTTTCTTTTTTTTTAAAACAAATTTTTATTATCTGGGATGGAACTAATAAGGATATTTATCAAAATTCAGTTAGTTTTCATTTTTTTTACATAAGTTTTACCATTTAGGGTGAATTTGATAAGAATATTTAACAAAATTTACTTAGAAAAACCCCAAAATTAACTGAATTCTAATAAATGTTCTTATCAAATTCATCCCAAATGATAAAACTTACTTAAAATAGAAAAATCTCATTTATTTTTACCATCTAGGATGGCTCTCCTAAAGATATTTATCAAAATTCCATGAGTTTTGGGGTTTTTTAAGTCATTTTTACTGTCTAGGATGGACCTAATAAGGATATTTATCAGAATTCCTTAATTAAAATTTACACAAATTTTTAATTTATTTTTAATAACTAATAATACAATATTTATCTCATTTATTTTTACCATCTAGGATGGCTCTCCTAAAGATATTTATCAAAATTCCATGAGTTTTGGGGTTTTTTAAGTCATTTTTACTGTCTAGGATGGACCTAATAAGTATATTTATCAAAATTCCTTAATTAAAATTTACACAAATTTTCAATTTATTTTTAATAACCAATAATACAATATTTTAATAATATCAAAATTCAAATATTAATAGTAATA
>NW_010296571.1:13372-13986 GCF_000700745.2 Antrostomus carolinensis | reverse complement strand
TAGGGGTGTGGGTTCCTGTTCCTCTGCATGGTGTAGGGGTGTGGGTTCCTGTTCCTCTGCATGGTGCGCAGGTAGGGGGGTGGGTTCCTGTTCCTCTGCTGTTCCTCTGCAGGTGAAGCAGGTAGGGGTGTGGGTTCCTGTTCCTCTGCAGGTGAAGCAGGTAGGGGTGTGGGTTCCTGTTCCTCTGCAGGTGAAGCAGGTAGGGGTGTGGGTTCCTGTTCCTCTGCAGGTGAAGCAGGTAGGGGTGTGGGTTCCTGTTCCTCTGCAGGTGAAGCAGGTAGGGGTGTGGGTTCCTGTTCCTCTGCAGGTGAAGCAGGTAGGGGTGTGGGTTCCTGTTCCTCTGCAGGTGAAGCAGGTAGGGGTGTGGGTTCCTGTTCCTCTGCAGGTGAAGCAGGTAGGGGTGTGGGTTCCTGCTCCTTTGCATCTTCTGCTGAAGGACTTTGGCTGAGCAGAAGTAAGAGCATCTGAAGGGTCAGTGCACTTGCTTCATCATTGCTGGTTTTATTTTGGGTGGGTCGTTTTCCATTTGGATTTTGTGATAAGGGGTAGCTTGCATTCACAGCTGGCTTGCTTATCTATCACTCTGCCTTCCTGCAGCTGTTTCATGCTCTCCA
>NW_010296571.1:7490-13315 GCF_000700745.2 Antrostomus carolinensis | reverse complement strand
TCCATCCATCAGTCTCCCTCTGTTGTGATTTAACCCCACAGATGTTCAGCAAATGTCCCTCCTTCTCCCAGTTTTTATTGCTAAGCACAATGTCACATGGTATGGAGTGTCCCCTTGGTCAGCTGGGGTCCTGGCTGTGTCCCCTCCCAAGTCCTTGTGCACCCCCAGCCTACTCACTGGTGGGACAGGGTGAGAAAGAGAAAAGACCTTTGATGCTGTGTCAGCACTGTTGAGAAAGAAATAAAACATCAGTGTTTTCTCAAGACTGTTCTGGTCACAAATCCAAACCAGCACTGCAGGAGCTACTAAGAAGAAAATTAACTCTCTCTGAGTCAAAATTGGTAGATCCTCCAAACCCATCACCCAGGCAGCTATTGCTGGCACACCCCTTGCTGCCTGTTTGTCTGTCCATCTATCCACATACATCTTCATCATCTCTCCCTGTTTCTTCCACACCACACTGTCTCCTCTTGGTGTCTCCACAGCCTGGGCGCCTCTTCCTGCAGCACAGGGACACTGCAGGGATGCAACTGCTTATCTTTGGAGGAGGGAGCAGATGTTTCTGTCACGAGAAACTTCCAGTGTTATAACAGGGTGTTTCAGATGGGGTTTAAAGCCCTGGGATTCAAGCTTTTACTTCAAGCTTTAATGGCCTCAAGTTGCACCAGGGGAGGTTTAGGTTGGATCTGAGGAAAAACTTCTTCACCCAAAGGGTGGTCAAGCATTGGAACAGGCTGCCCAGGGAGGTGGTGGAGTCACCTTCCCTGTTGGGATTTAACAGAGGAGCAGACGAGGTGCTTAGGGACATGGGTTAGAGGTGGGATTGGTAGTGTTGGGTTTATGGTTGGACCTGATGATCTTAAAGGGCTTTTCTAACCATTATGATCCTGTGAACTATTTTTTTCATGAGATCTTTCACAAAATACAGATTATGCCCCATATGCTGATGGGGTGATGTTTTCCTCCTATGTCTGATGTGGCTGGTGCTGAGCACACTTGGAGATATCACATCTGGAGATGTTGAACCAGCTCTTCTAGTCCTTATTCACTGAGAACCTGACAGATGGTGCTAGGAAGCACAACTGAGCAAGGATTATGCTCTGTCTACAGGCTCTGTGCTCATCCTTCTGGGCAGAAGCTGAGCATCCACCAGAGCCAGAGCACCCACTCATCCCCCATGGCACAGCACCCAGCTGGGCTGTGGGGATTCATCCTTTCCCTGTGTGCAGACACGTTGCTTACCTGTCTTGATGAGGACAAAAATAAAAGGAGAATGGGAGGAAGAGATGAAGAATATGAGGCCAGGTTGAGAGAGTTGGGGCTGTTCAGCCTGGAGAAGAGAAGGCTCCGGGGAGACCTTCTAGTGGCCTCCCAGTACCTGAAGGGGCTCCAGGAAGGCTGGGGAGGGACTTTGTCCAAGGGCAGGGAGTGAGAGAACAAGGGGTGATGGCTTGAAAGTGTCAGAGGGGAGCTGGAGCTGAGATGTGAGGAAGAAATTGTTTGGTGTGAGGGTGGTGAGCCAGTGTCCCAGGTTGGCCAGAGAAGCTGTGGCTGCTCCTCCCTGGAAGTGTTTGTGGCCAGGCTGGATGAGGCTTTGAGCAACCTGGTCTAGTGGAAGGTGTCCCTGCTGCTGGCAGGGGGGTTGGGACTGGAGGAGCTTTAAGGTCCCTTCCAACCCAAACCAGTCTGGGATTCTATGATTTCTTCCTCAGCCTCAGTGTGGAGCAATCAAGGCGAACATCTTCATGGAGAGGCACTGGAGGGGCAGGATGTCCAGCTTCTGGGGCAACCTCATGGGTGGAGGATGGGATTTTTCCCAGTTTAATGAATATTTACCCAGTTTGAAGAAGTCAGTGACGCACAGAGTGAACAACACAATCTTTTTGTTTTTGTGGGACACCCTTTGCACATGTACAGATGATGGGGGTGAGGTACAGGTTCAAGTACACTGAGGTTCAAATACTTAAATCTATATTTTTTTCTAAATCTATATTAACTCTAGATTTCCATGTTGCAGATAATTAGAGCACCCTGGAAAGCTGTCTGCTAATTTAACTTATCAAGCCAATTATTTAGCTGGTGAAGTAACGAGTGGAGGCACAGATGTTTGGAGCTTTGTCTGAGAAGTGGGGCAGTTGGAAGCAGATTGATTCCATTTTTCACAGCACACTAATGAGTTCAGCCACATGCCCTCCAATTAAACAATGCCGTGTTCCCTGTTTGCAGAGACAGATGGAACGTGGGTTCCTCGAGTTACCTGGGACTGTTTGCTGTGATAACAACATTCCTGTGAAGATTGAGAGCTGCCGTGTGTGTCACTGACACAGGTACCCACTGAAATTCCTGTGGCTTTGAAAGGCTCCGTGTGCTCCCAGTGGGAACTGTCCCAGTGGCAACAGTTAGAACAGGAAATAATCTCTGGAGTGAAGGGAAATGAGAATGTTCTAAATTTACCAAGATCTTATGAAATTTAGATTTGCAGAAGTGACTGTGTCCCCTTGGGGGTCAGACTGGGTGACAGATCAATTTTGGTAATTGCTGCTGTTTCTGTAGCTCCCAGGGACCCTTGTCAAGGAGAAGAGAACCCACAGTGCTGCACAGACACAAAATGGGGGGAAAGCTGCAGATTTTCCCCCTTTCCCTTCCACTGAAGGATACGTTAAGCAATAGCAAAGGGTGCAGGTGGGGGACAAGCAGGACCATATCTGCCAAGAGCCAAGTTATGGTCCAAACTCAGCAGCTGGGCAGGGGGTGGTGGTTTGCAGAGCTCCAGACAGGACATCCCACACAGGGGGGAAGAGGAAAAGCTGAAAATCCAGCAAGCAAGCTGAGGGGGCTGGCTGGGCAGGCTGGTCCCTGCAAGGACAGGCAACGGGCTGGAGGCACAGCCTGGGAGGGGAAACAGGCTCCTGTCATCTGATGCAACAGCCCATGGGCAAGGGGATGGGTGCCCAGAGCAACCAGGGTGGTGAGAGGGACCATTGTCCTCCTGCAATGTCCTGCATGGAAGCGCCTGGGTGAGGCTGTGTGCATCAGGGACTGTGAGTGGGGGTGTGGGAAAGGCTGCAAATCCGATGTAGAGAGCTGGAGAGGACCAGGGAAGGATGGGGATGTTGCTCACAGTTCTCCTGGGCTGCCACGAGGGACAGGGAAACCCCAGGAAGGTTTGTCAAACCCAATGCTCAAGCCTGAGAGCTCTTCAATCCCTCCAGGGATGGGGACTCCACCACTGCCCTGGGCAACCCCGTCCAATGCTTCAGAACCCTTTCAGCAAAGAAATTCTTCCTCACATCCCATCTCAACTGCCCTGGCCACAACTTCAGCCCATTTCCTCTTGTCCTGTCCCTTGGTCCTTGGTTGAACAGACCCACCCCCACCTCTCTCCACCCTCCTCCCAGGGACTTGCACAGAGCCACAAGGTCTCCCCTCAGCCTCCTTTTCTCCAGGCTCAGCACCCCCAGGTCCCTCAGCCACAAGGGAACTCAGCACACTTGTGCTCCAGACCCTTCCCCAGCTCCATTGTCCTTCTCTGGACACTCTCCAGCACCTAGACCTGTGCTCTAACATTGCCAGGTGACTCCCTCACCCAGAAATCTGAATGTGGCTTCCAGTGCTTTATGAATGAGATTCCCATCTCTCTCCTGTGCAGGTGTTGCAGAGCACACCACCTCTGCTGGCTGTGAGCCTCGTTCTCATCTAAAAAAAATATATATATATATAATTCTTTGCAGCTCTATTTTCTTTCTTTCTGTGAATGAATATCAGACTCAGTGACTTTTTCCTTCCCTAAAAATAACTTTGGCAGTAAAGACCTGATGGAAGTGCCTTTGCACCAGGCGGTCTCTGCGTTTTTGAGAGCTGTGCACAGCTGAGAACCCAGATAGTGCAGCAACATTCTCCAGGATCCAGCCCACAAGCATCCGCCAGCGCTGCCAAGAAGCAGCTTTGTGAACATCTGCTAGCCCAAGGGCGAGAGATTTTGGACTTGGATGTTCTCATATGTAGAAATACAAGCCCTGTTTTCCAGTATAAATGAAGTAAACGATAACCAAATCACCCTCTGGCAGGGAGGAGAGGTTTGTCTCACCCTGATGTCTGCCCTGGTCAGATAAATGGTGTGTACAGCCCTCACTGACAGGAGCGAGGGCTGAGGGTGACAAGCTCTTCCTTACCTGCACATCCTCCCTTTGATAACCACGGTAACACTGATGCTGTAGTAACACTGACAGAGTTCTCTGAAATTCTCCACCAGCTGACATGTGAAAAGAAGCCCAGAAAAATCAGGTCACTTTGCCTTAAATATGGAGCAACAGCCAAATAGGAGCTCCTGGAGCATCTTGCCTCCAGTGAAACATCTTCATATCACCACGAAATCCCTCCAGGACTCCCAGGCTCGGGGTTTTTTTGTTTGTTTTGTTTTTTTTCTTTTTGTTTTCTTTTGTTGTTGTTGACCCACTTTCTCAAAGGAGATGATGCAAACTCACTATTAAGAGTGAATCCCAGTGTCAAGGGGGAGGCTGCTGTGGAATTGCCTTGAGTTAGGAGGAGCTACATAGGACTAGAAACTAGGTGCAAAGTCAAAGCAGGACTTGAATGTGGTGTTTGGTTTTTGGCTTCAATAAGGAGACATCAGACAGGAGGAAACTTTCCTGGAAGACCCTCTGTAGAGGTGTGAAGGACAGATGTGAACCTGCCAAGAGGAGAGAGCAATGGTAGCAAGATCTCTCTTTCCTGGCAGCTGTGGCCTCAGGCCATTGTCAGGAGATGAAAGTCCTGAAAACACTGACCTACCATCAAAATGGGGTTCAGGTTTGCCCTTTTTCAGCAACGGGACCATGTCCCTGAGGGCCTTGGCCAAATGCTGCTGGAATCTTGTCAGGCTTGGTGCCATCAGCACCTCCCTGGGGAGCCTGTTCCAGTGCTCCACCACCCTCTGGGTGCCTGAAGAACCTTTTCCTCATGGCCAACCTCACCCTCCCCTGCCACATCTTCCTGCCATGTCCTCTGCTCCTGGCATTGGTTGGTGGCCAGAGAGAAGAGATCAGCGCCTGCCCCTCCTCTGCCCCTTGGGAGGAAGTTCTAGACCCCCAGGAGATCTCCTCTCAGTCTCCTCTTCTCCAGGCTGAACAAACCCAGTGATTTCAGCCTCTCCTTGTACAGCTTCTCCTCTAAACCCTTGTGTTCCCTGTCTCGGTGTTCTCCATGGAA
Source organism: Antrostomus carolinensis (assembly GCF_000700745.2). Taxonomy (NCBI): domain Eukaryota; kingdom Metazoa; phylum Chordata; class Aves; order Caprimulgiformes; family Caprimulgidae; genus Antrostomus; species Antrostomus carolinensis. The sequence goes on along the minus strand of NW_010296571.1, from coordinate 8,107 downwards.
GAATGAAGTTTTAGGTGAAGCAGCACCAACAGAGGCAGCTGGCAGGAAGGAGGTGGAATGAAGAAAGAAAAATCTCAGGAATTTCAGGTCCTAGGACATTTACATCCTAGGTGACCCCAAGCCACACATATCTGTAAGGTTTCAAGCACAGCCCAGACTGGTGGCTCTGCTGGACTCCAACTCACCACATTCCATGACTCTTTAACTCCCAGACAAAGGCAATATGTGAGGGACAGGAGCGTGCCTGCAAGCCCCACTGCCTGGGGGCTGATCAGTGCTGCTGCTGCCCAGGAGTGATGGTGTAAAAGGTCTTATTGCAGAGCAAGAAATTGCTGCCTGAACCCTCAAGACTCCCCTGTCTCCTGCAGGTTTCCATGCAGGGGCTCTGCACTGCAGAGACCAGGAGATATTTATCTGCCTGACGATGATGCCAGCAGGGAGCTGTGCATTTCCCCTGCTCCTTAAGGTGTAATTAGAGAAACAGTTTTAACCTGCTCAGTGCTGATGAGCTCATAGCCACAGCTGCATTTTGCCCAGTTCTGTGTCTGTTTTCTTGCAGCGTGTTTACGTGCAGGAGACTAAAGAGTGATGGGACAGCTCGGGATTAAACCACAGGG
>NW_010296571.1:1577-7459 GCF_000700745.2 Antrostomus carolinensis | reverse complement strand
AATTAGGACGTACTTTGCAAACAACAGCAATCCAGCCTTTCTCTGCTACGTTTCATCCGTAGCTCTAACACAGGCTGAGAGAGGGAAGCCAGTAACATCATCCCCATTACACAGATGGACAATGGTGGAACAATGAGAGGCAGATCTGAGAGCCCTCCACACATTTGTTCAGTGACTCTCACAGTTGGGTGACCCACTGCACCTCCCTGTGCTGTTTTTGTGGAGTTCACACAATGTTATCATCTCTGTGCCAAATCTTGGGCAATGCCAATCTCAATTACAGAGCAAGTCATGCAAATAAAACCCTCTTTCCATAACTGGGGAACTGTATCAAACCCCGAGGCAGCCAACTGAGAGGGTCTGGGGCAGGAGAGATGCCAGCGTGTGCAAAGATACCGAGTCCCCAGGTCCAATCCCAGGAGCACTTGGAGAGAGAGAGGAGAGGGAGAGGAAGAGGAAGAGGAAGAGGTAGAGGAGGACTTGGAGATCCCCCAGGAGATCTCCAACAACTGCTCCAGCCCCATGCAACTCCTTGTTGCCTCTATTGCCACCTCCAAGCTCCTGTGACTCCCAACCCTCTCCCCCTCACTGTACATCCTGTCCTCCCCTCTGTCCCTCTCTCTCCTTGTCCCACTGAAAAACCAGGAAACCTGGCTCTTTCCTCACCTTCCTGGAGCCATCTGGGTCCCAGTTAAGTCCATCCATCCTCACCTCTGGCTCTTGGCCATGCTCATGGAGGAGACATGGGCCCAGACACCCCACGCTCTGGGTTCTGCTGCAGGGCAGAGGTGACCTGGGGCCTGAGAAATGGACATTTCAGCTGGAAAGGGTTTGTCATAGTCATCAGCAAAGCACACGTTGAGGAAGAAGACATGTTCTCTCTCTTCCTCAGCAAAGCAACGCTCCGTGACTAAAGTTTGGAAAACAAGATGGAGAGCGAGGATCTCACGCAGTTTTCATCTGTACCCAGGAGAAATTTGTCATGCCTCCCTGCTCTGAGAAAGAGACGGCCAGGAAATATCATACAGCATTTTCAGGATGGTTCATTCATTTTTTTCTTTATTAATTTTTCTCTCAGCACAAAAGGAAAAAAAATTAAAAATAAGGAGCATATGGAGAATGAGCAGGAGCCGTTTCTCAATGCCACAGCCATCCAAAAAGAGTTTAGACCCATAGCACGCCTCTGAGAAATTATTTCACACTTCTCAAATCACATTAGGCAGGTACAGATTGTTTTCATTTTTATGAAAATTTTTTTACCCTTCTAAGTTTTAATAAAACAGAATATGACAAAAATGACAGGGGGCAAAATTGTCTTTAAGTCCCAGATGGCAACTACTTGTGACTCACTTAAATGAAAGGATTTATTTTGAAATAAAATGTGCCTTAATTGAGCAGAAAAGGTTATAACGAGATGTGTTTCATGGAGACTGGAACTATACGAGCACTGGCTGCGAAAAGGACACCCGTGGTAGTGCCAGTGTCAGCTGGCAACCGGGAGAAACTGCACCAAACTCCCCCAAATATTGCTGTGGTTTGAGGGCCCTGGTGCAAGACAGAGTGTGTCTTTGCTAAGGTGCCTCTTTTAGCTCACCTACAAGTTATGGACAAGACACAAGAGCTCCTGAGTGCAGCACTCAGATCTGTCTTCTCTCCTCCCTGATGGAAGTCATTGTTCATTGACCAATTTCCACATATTCCCTTGTTTTTCTCAAATAATTTATTTCTTTTTCACATCCATTTTTTAATGTGGGGTTGGTTTTTTTGAATTCTTTTTCACATTAATTTATTTTTCTTACTTACATTAAGCCAACGTGTACAGGGGCAACAGGAGCACATGCCAGACAAAGGAAGGTTGTCCAGAGGGGTTGTGCTGCCTCCATCCTTGAAGGTTTTTAGGACCCAACTGGATAAAACCCTGAGCAGACTGGACTAACACTAAATGAAACTTCTCCCTTAAACCTTAGACTGTTAAGCAAACTTCCACTCGCACAGTGTGATGAATATCAGCTCATCCTGTTATTTGTTGTTTTGGGCTCTGGGTTAACCTTTCTAACCATGACCCCAAAGGATCATCCCACAGTCTACTCAGCACTTGCTAAACCACATCCAGATACTGAATCTGGTTCTGGGCCCCAGTGCAAAAAAAAGGCATCAACATAGTGGAGCGAGTTCAGCTGATGGCTCCCAGGGTGGCTGGAGCAATGCTCCATGGGGAGAGGCTCAGGAAAATGGGCTTGCTCAGCCTGGGAAATAAAAGTCTTTGGGAAGATCCAATAGCAGAAGAACAGCTTTCATCTACCCTTATCAAGATGATGGAGCCAGCTCCTCACAACATGGCACGGCAGGAGAATGAGAGAAGAGTAGGTTGAAACAAGAGAGGTTCAAACTGGATATAGAGAGCAGCTTTTTCACAGTAAGAGCAATCAAGCATTGTAATAGAGACCCAATGAGGTTGTACAACATCCATCCCTGGAAGCTTTCAACACCAAACTGGGTAAAGTCCTGAGCAGCCTTATCTGACCCTAAAGCTGCCCCTGCTTTGAGCAGGAGGTTGGATTCAAGATGTCCTGAGGTCACTTCCAACCTGACTTACCTTGTGATTCTGTGATAACCATCTACTGATGGAGACATCAGTGTTCAAGAGCACCTGGGCCTCCTGATGGAGTGTAGATCAACCTCCTTAATAGCACCTGGTGCTGCTCTAGTCATCTGTGAAGGGTCCTGCTGTGCAAGGCTTTGTGCTCTACTCCCTTGTGAAAGCCATCGTGTTCAAACGAGAGATCACACACCCCTGGCACCTCTCACTGGAGGAATCCCAGGGACTGTTGCAGTGGGAACAGCAAACACGTTCCTGTGCACGGCAATGGAGCCACCTCAAGGATGAAGACCACAATTCATGATAACCAACAGCAAGGTAAGAGTTTAAACTGAGAGGAAAAAGAGGAGATTGCTTGTTTCTTTCTGTTTATAAAGGAGCAGATTCATTTAAAAAAAACCCAAAACAACAAAAACCATGAGGGAAAAATCTAGAGGTGAACACTTTTCACATCTGTATGATTCTTTGTAAAATTATACAAGATCTTTCCCAGGATCTTTAACATTTTTTCTGAAATATAAAGTGGTATCTCCATCCTTAGAGAGATTCAAATGCTGTCTGGATACAGCCCTGGGCAACCAGCTCTAGCTGGCCCTGCTTCACCTGGGTGGGTTGGACAAGGTGACCTTCAGAGGTGTCTCCAACCTCAACCGTTCTGTGATGGTGTGAAAACAAATGCAGTTTGCTTTCAGACCTTCTTCACTGGCCTTAAGGCTTGTTGGCTTTCATTGTATTAAGGGAGTTTTGTAGTAGTATCCCCCTGGCAGAGCCTGAGAACAAACAGAGGAAAGGCTGTCAGGAGCTCTGTTTCATGGGGAATACCCAGGAAGTATAAAAAAACCTTGAAAGCTGAAGCTCTTCAACTTAATTCATCATTTCTTAGGAATTCTAAGCATGTAAATATTGTAAATATCACTTCCTTCAGCTTGGAAGTATCACAAACATTTATAATGTGCTCATTTTTTCTCTTGAGATGTTGTCATTTTATTGAATATTAATTAATTGAAACTAGTTTTCCAATTGCTACCAGTAACTCTGGGTGTGAAATTCTTCTAGAGCATCTGCTACAAGGAAGCTCAACTGTCTTGACTGAACACCCAATAGGTCAGAACAAGACCACGGAGGTGGAGGACTTCTCCTGAAGTGCATTCATGCATCTGTAATAATTACTTGCTGTAATTATTTTACTTAGAGATTGTTGATACAGCCAAAGTTTCTGGCAAAAACGTTGCCAAAATGTTTTTGGCAAGTGAACGTGCCACGAGCAGAAACCATGAATTAACTAAACCATCCAAAACCCACTGCAGCATTTGCTCAGCTCTGCTGTTGTTATGGGTGAGGTGGGAACGAAGAAGTGCAATGTCAAGACAACTTGATTAGTTTGCTGAGACACTTTTCCTTCCCATCGTGCTGCCAGCTGGGTCAGAGTCAGATTTAGATCATTGTGGTGAATTGTCTCCGAGTCTGGTGAGGGTCAATGCTCTTGGAAGGAGTTTACAATTGATATTGACTTTTTGCCTTGTGGTAGCACCTGGGAGTGTCCTACCATGTGCTGGGTGCCATGACAGCAGAGGACAGTCCTGTACCAAGGGCTCTAAGTGTAAAACGAGGTGAGCTGGTGTAAGGATACAGGAGACAGTGGCCAAGCACAGGTCACTGGGCAGTTCTGTCATTGTTTATATGAATTAAATTCAGGATCCTCCTCTGTATCTCTTTGGTCCTCACTCCGTAGATGATAGGGTTGATCACAGCGGGCACCAGGATGTAGACGTTGCCCATGATGATATGGACCAGTGGAGCCAGGTCCTTCCCAAACCTGTGCACCACTGACAGCCCAATCAGGGGCACGTAGAAAGCCAGGACCACGGAGATATGGGCAATGCAGGTGCTGAATACCTTGAGCCTCTCCTTCCACGACGCCAGCCGCAACACAGCCTTGAGGATCAGGATGTAGGAGAGGCAGATGAGGATGGCGTCCAGCCCCATGACCAGCAGGATGGCAGTGAGGCCATACACCATGCTGGGGGTGGTGTTGGCACAGGCCAGGTTCATCACGTCCTGGTGCAGGCAGAAGGAGTGTGACAGCAGCCGGGAGTGGCAGAAGGGAAGGGGCAGGAGGAGCAAAGGCAAAGGCAGGAAGAAGGTGACTCCCCTGGCCATGGCTACCAGCCCTATTTTCACTGTTGCAGCGTTGGTGAGGATGGCAGCGTGTCTCAGTGGGTGGCAAATGGCCACGTACCGGTCCACAGCCATGGCCAGGAGGACAGTAGACTCGATGGCTGAGAGGGTGTGGATGAAGAACATCTGGACAAGGCAAGCACTGAAGCTGATCTCCCTGGTGTTGAACCAGTAGAAGGAGAGGATGCGTGGCACCGTGGATGTGGACAAGGCCAGGTCGATGACAGCCAGCATGCAGAGGAAGAAGTACATGGGAGCGTGGAGGCTGGGCTCCGTCTTCACGATGAAGAGCACCACACAGTTACCTGTGACTGCCAAGATGTACATGGAGCACAGCAGGATTGCCATCCAGAAATGGGCAGTCTCCAGTCCTGGGATGCTGGCCAAGATGAAGGAGGATGAGCTGAGGTCAGAGCTGTTGGGGAAGGGCATGGCACGTGGACTGGAGAGCTGTCATGCCTTGGTACATCCCCTACTGCAAGGGAAAGAGAAACAGCAGCTTGATAAATCCTTTCCCAGGACTCTGAATCCCACGGGACTGTGCCTGTGAAATGCAAAGGAATCTCGTTCACAAGGACATGGAGCAATAGGACGAGGGGTGATGGTTTTAAACTAGAAAAGGGCAGATTTAGGTTGGATATCAGGAAAAAGTTCTTCCATATGAAGGTGGTGGATCATTGGAACAGGTTGCCCAGAGAGACAGTGGAGGCCCCATCTCTGGAGATACACAAGGTCAGGTTTGATGGGGCTCTGAGCAACCTGCTCTTGTGAAGATGTCCCTGCTCACTGCAGGGGGGTTGGACTAGATGACCTTTGAGGGTCCCTTCCAACCCAAAATAGTCTATGATTCTGTGATTCTTCTCATTGCCATACTGGTGCAGATTGCCCCTCTCTCCTTTCTTTAGCCCATGATGGATCTATACACCAACATATGCAGCCACCAAATGCTGACATTTGAATCTGAACAGGAATTGTTTCTCTTAAATACAGAAAACTAAAAGCAACATTTTTAAATGATAAACTCAACAGCTGAACTAGTTTTATTTTTAAAGGGCAAAATTAAAAAAAACACAAACAAACAAACAGATTTTTAGTGCTTCCTGCT
>NW_010296571.1:0-1550 GCF_000700745.2 Antrostomus carolinensis | reverse complement strand
CTGTGTGTGCCCTGCTGTCCTGTCAGAAATGTACTCTGTGAAACTGTCCCACGGTCCACCACTCCCAGGTACCACAGACACGTACAGTGAGACACACTTATTTGTTTTACACACACACACACACACACACACACACACACACACAGAGTGGATTTCCATCCTTTCTGTCTGAAAACACACATGGGAATATCAGAATATCTGTAGAGAAAAAAAAAAGTGATTATTCACCTTATTCTGTATCTGTAAAGTTTCCAGGAGTGCTGTGATCCAAGGAGAATGGCCCAGAAGATGTGCCCGAGCCTTTGCTTTAGGTGCCTTTCTATTCTCAAGGATCAAATTTTTTTAAAATATTGGGATTTAAAAGGTGTTGGGCTGGAACATCAAAGGCTGATGCAGTGGTGTAGCCCCAGCACCACCCAGCCCAGCCCAGCCCAGCCTGGCGTGGGTGGCCCAGGGTGCAGACCCTGCCTGTCTCACAGCCCTGAGCTCTGACCAAAGAGAAGAGAGGGATCAGCCTGACCCCCTGGGTGGCACAGGACTTCATCCACCCACCCGATGGATCAGGCAGCACGTCAGTAGCTGGAATAACCCCACAGTCTCCCCTGCCCTGTGTGGACAGAACGAGGTCGAGCTATCAGCAGCGTTACTGAGCTTTCTGATTATTTCTTTCATGTCCTGTCTATAAAACAAGGATGTGAACTGTTTTCATGGCAAACTCTGCAGGTTACCAATACAGCTATTTTAAAGGTAACATTTGGTTGTGAAAACTTTTTTTTTAACTGCACATCTGTGGTGAAGCTCTTATCCTAAAATAGCAATTAGGATTTATTTCCCTGATGTGCAGTTTTTCCATCTTGAATCTATAACAAATAAGACTCACACTCCAGCTTTTACACACAATTTACAAACAGCGTAGGTGGACTCTTAGTGACAAGTTGCCTGAAAGCTCTTCTAGTGATGAAATTTTCAGCAAACCACTTAGATTAAGATGCAAACTGAATGAACAAAGCGCTTCAGTAATTGCCAACAAGTATCTGAGTGAACTCACCTGCCAGGCACTGCAGTGTCATTACAGTGCGAGTCTCACCGTAAAATATCTGCCATCCCATTCATTTCTCTGGAGAGAATGTGACTGTGAGAGACAGCTGCACAAAGTAAATAATTCCTGGATATTTTAGGTTGGTGCTGGTCCAGAGAGAATAATGTCCACTTGGCTGGGGATTAAAGCCATCACAGTTAGGAAGGAAAAAAAGGATAGCTTGGATGTGGCCAAGAAGTACCAGGTGTCTCCAGGACAGAGAACTGTCCTTATCTTTCTTTTAATTGAATAAATTAAAATTATTGTATTAATAAAGCAGAGACAAAGCCACAGAGCACAGCAGGGGCTGCAGCGTGGCTCTGCGTGAATGAGGGTAACGGGAGAGTTTCCTGGGGCAGAGGAGATGCACAGCACAGGGCTTGGAGAGGGCTTGGGATGGGAGGAGATGGCAGTGGGAACCAAATGGAGGTGGCAGAAATGGCCTTCTCCTTCTCCTTCTCCTTCTCCTTCT
>NW_010296570.1:13367-15396 GCF_000700745.2 Antrostomus carolinensis | reverse complement strand
GGCTCTTCTTTCCTCTCCTCCCCCGGAGAAGGAGCAGCCCGAGCCCCCTCCTCACGGCACGGCTGCGGTCGCCCCGGCCGCTCTCCATCATGCCCAGCCCACGCGGGCTCATTAATGCTTCGGGGAAGCAATCAAGAGTTTATCACGCTTGAAGGGGCGGTGAGTCTCCTTGCGCTGCCTAATGCGATTTCGCGGCACTGCAATGTAGTCAGAATTAGCTCCATATTAAAGATCGGTTAGTGGAGAGAGAGAGAGCGCAAGAGTAAAAGAGGCAAGCACCGCTCGGGTTTTGAAAAACACAAGGTGCCTTTGCAACTGCTGGCTGCAGAATCATACACTTTGCCCTAGGGAGGGTGACCTTCAAATCCCCGCAACAAGATTCTTCAAGATTTTCACGCAGAATATGGTTCAGGCAAAATCTACACCGTGTGCTAGGCCAGCAGCCTTGCTTGGTGGTCTCAGGACCAGAGTCTGAGCTCGTCGGCACTGAGGTAAAAGCCCACCAGGGAAGAAATCACTCCATGGAAATTAGGAGGGCAACTCCCAAGTTATACAGATGTAAATTCAGAGCAGTGCCACCAGCACAGTGCAACTCAACAGGGAGTTTAGGCAAGTAGTTTATCAGCACGTACTTCCCCCTATAAAAGGCATTTCTTTAAATTACTTAGAAATCACATTTCCCCACTGCCCTCCCCAGAAAGGTAATTGTAACATTTTACTGTTTGAAAAAGACAATTGCAAAGTCAAAGGAGCTGGGAACATTAGTGATGCTATTGTTTGAAAAAGAAGCGGCCTTGAAACATCATTTGCAAATCTATTCATTATTCTGAAATGCTAAATGCAGTAAGAGCGGGTTTAGCATCTGTCTGCTAACTCCCTTATTATTACCCAGTGGAAGAAGAAGAACGCCAAGACAGGCAGAGCGTTGCTTCAGGACACCCAAATGCTGCAGATGTGAAGGGTTCCCATAACATGCAGAACCCTCACCCTCCACCCCAGACAGGGCTTTTCATGTCTTTGCTTTGTGCTGCGCTTGACAAACGAGGGTAGACTGGCTCCTTATTTTCATGTGTAAAATGATTCCCCGATGTTGTCTCTGGGAGCTCAGCGATGTTACACCGGGGATGAATTTGCCCACGTATGCCTCACACTAATGCAATTCTCCCCATAACCAAAATCATTATCCGTCTGATTTCCCCTCCACCTTTCTTATCTCTCCCCTCTGTACACACACACACATGCACACGCTCTCACACACACTCACTCTTTTTCCCCGGCACGTCACTCACAGCTATCTATGCAAGAGGACTGAACTTCATTCCTTGGTGTCTCCAGAGAGGTCACAAACGGCAGATGCAAATATACAGCAGGTTGCTGGAATTCTCTGTCTGGGGCAATAGGCCAAAAGGGCAGCATCCCCTTCGGTGGTGGTACCCAGGGCAACCATCCACCGAGGTAACATTTAATGACAAGGTTGGGGGAGAGGCAGAGGGGAGGACTAGCAGCTCTCCGGCGGAAGATAGCCTGTAGCCCTATCAGCTGCGTGCTGATGCTGCCAGGGAGTGTCAACAGCGGCTGCAGAAGCAGCACAGAGATGCTGCCGTAAGATGGTAGGAGAGGGAAAGGGCATGCGAGGCGAAAATCCATCAATATGTAAAAATTATCGCAAAGGCTACTTGCTTTCAGTAAAATTCAATGGACTGGAGCGGGGATTCCTGAAGAGCTGATCTTTTTATTGCTTGCACATCTCTCTTTATACCTCTCCCTTCTGCCATTACTGATTATTTAACTCTGTAGCTGCACTTTAACTTTAGAAAGAGCTCCAGCTTAAAGTCAGTTTGAAGGAGGCCATACAAAATAAAATTTTATATTTTATTGCATCTGATTGTTCAGCATTTTAAAGAGGTAAATTAATCACTAAACTGCTGTTCTGTGCTTTAAACTACCAGCTGTTCAGTACTCTGAATTACAAGATTTATCTTTCAGGATTTTTTAAAATAATTTTTTTCCACCTTTCGTATAAAGACTT
>NW_010296570.1:0-13344 GCF_000700745.2 Antrostomus carolinensis | reverse complement strand
AATAAGAACATGCTGGGGAGCAGAGGAAGGGATTAAGAGACAAAGAATAACACCGTGCTTTGGTCTTCATCCCACATCAGATGACTTGGTGACAGCCCTTCCCCTGTGGGCTTTACAGCTTAATTACTTGGATTGTGGGCTTTCCCATTTCCACTCCTTCCAATCACCCTTAGACTTTATTAGTATTTAGATCATCTTGCTTAGTCTGTTGAGTTTTCTCTTTACCCTACGAGCAACAAAAGGCCGTTGGCAAGCCCTCATCACTGTGATCTGTCCTTAAATCAAACAACATAAAGTCTGAGCACAGCAGGGACATTTTTTTGTTATAGGTAAAAGTGAAGCAATTTAAAAAAATGTTAGGGGTTGGGGGGGGAGGGGAGGAGTGTGTATTTGCAAATGTCCTCCAAGGTGTCCAGAAGCCCACTCCCTTTAAGAGAGTGCAGGACTGATAAAGGGGGAAAGGAAGGATGGTGGAATAGTGATTCTGTCCATTCAAATTCTCATCTTTGCCTTCAGCTGTTCTGAGTCACTTCACTTTTCATTGAAGCATGGTTTTGAGCCCTGGGTTAAGCAGCACAAGCCATCTGACACCTCAGCTTTCTGTACACCAAGCTGGTGGCAGCTCACCTGCAGTGTGTGCTCAAAGCATCCATCCCATGTTCAGGAAAAGCCTAGCTCAGGGTTTCTGCTGGGATACGATGCAAACATGCTGAGCTCCATTCCCAACCCATCCAAATTGGGTGTCAAGGCATGAGCTATGGCACGGAGTGTGGCTGGGCTCTCTACTCTCCACACAGCAAACAGGATAGACAAACCCAGAATCTTCTTTGCAACTCCAGCATTGCTTCTTTAGCCATTCTGCCTCCACCAGTTTCTCTTTCATTTGTTTCTGTGTTATACCAGCGAAGACGACTTCTGCAGAGACTGGGACATGAGTGGGAGGAGACCAGGTCTCTGCTTCTGCACTGCTGCTCACCCTTAGCAAATTACACTGCTGTGCTTCTGTTTGGCCTCTCCTTTGTAAAACTGAGTTAGCATTGCCAGCCTATTCTTGTGAAGTGCAAGGTCTAGATGGAAATTCCTCGTACAAGTTCTAAAACTGGGTTGAATGTTCTGCTGCATAGTAGAGGTAGGCCCTCATGTGAACACAACCTATATGACAGGTAAGAATGGAAGTTGAATGCTTACAACATGTCTGGTAGCCAGAACAAATACGGGAGATGGAAGTATCTTGGTAGGGTCAAGAGACATCACATGTGGACTTTCTGAGGATGAGTTTGGCAGTAGGTCTGCCTTTGTTACTAAGACACCGTAATAAACTATGTAAAAGCCCCAACTCTCAGCCACTGCATTTTGAATCTTCTCTTACCTAGAGCTACAGTCCTTCTTCAGCCAGAGAGAGGTGGTAACTGCTTGAGTCCAAAGCCCGAGTGACCACTGCTGCAAAGATTCAGAGCCTCCTGAGAGCAATACCACCTCCTCGCACCATTCCCAAAAGCATCTTCTGGCCAACAGCTAGGAATGTTCTCTGCTTTTTTGTAGTATCTGACCAAACATCCTTCCCCATGCACATTGCCAGAAAACTTCATGTGCTGGTTTCCTTCTGCCTGCATAGAGCATCGTTCTAGTCATCTTCTCAACCTTTTCTGTAGTTAGAACCAAACCTGCCATGTTCCCCTTTCTGTTGCTTTGAAAGGGCTCACAGACTTTACTTCTGAATGGCACTTGACCATTCAGCTATATCAGTGCTATTAATTTCATTAAAACACTCTAATTGAGATGCACAGCCTGTCACGAGCAGCATGCTGGGTTAGCAAACAGGCACAGACACTGGGCCCAACAAAATGACTACAGACCATACCAGAGGAATGCTGAAGGAAACACACCTTTCTCCGGGATAACTGTTCTGTTTCCCTGCTCTCACCATTACACCCTCAGCCATTTTCAGGAAAAAAAGAAAGAGCATTTGAGTGCAATGCAGATTTCACATCTACCTGAAAACAAGAGAGAGAAGAGAGAAGAAAGAAAAGACATTATCAGTTCTTCCATGTGTTAGACATTTATATTAAATTGAGTATACTATGTTTACTTAACATAATTAAACATAATCTACTCAGGAGGATCTTTCTTTGCTTTAGACTGGGTGACCACACAGCCCAGTTTGGCCTGGGAGAACCTGGAGCATCCCAAATAAAATCTTTGGCATGTTCATTTGTCTTGGATATTCATCAAGGCAAAAAAAAAAGCCACTCCTTTTCTAGAGCACTATAGGTAGAGGCTGTGGACCCTTATACTGAAGCTAGCTCATTTATTAAGAACTGAGCTAAAATTAGTGTTGAGAAGAATGAGAAAGTATTACAATGGCCCCTGCTTCTCCAGTCCTCTGTTAAAAGGGATTTTAGTGCAGCACCCATGTCTACTACATCCTCTAAAATACCCTCAAATGCCTAGCTACATCCCTTAAAATATCCCCCCCAAACACCAAGCCACTAATTGTCACAAATACCACTAAGACCACAGCCCTGCTCTGGTAGTCTCCAGATAAACAGAGAGTAAGAACCTGTCTTCTTCCCTTGAAATCTTACAATTCAAAGAGCAGTACACAAAACACTAACAAACAATAACAAGAAAAGTGGGGGAAGGAGGTGTTAGCACAGCAAATGATGAGCCCAGCATACTTCACTCTTACCCCACTGACAGAAGGCTCTTAGGATTCCTGCTGTCTCAAAGGACGTGTATGAACTCAGACAAGAGAAACCACCACTCCCCAAATGCTGGAGAAGCTTTTGTTAGATGGTGTCTTGTGTGAACCGGGGTGATAAAAGCAGCTCTTGGTGCGAGGTATAGAAAGTGGTGTGAGGGTAGGCAGGAGGAGAGCCTTGGGCATGACTGGAAAGAGCAATTTCAGTGATTCATGAGAACGGTGTGTCATGAACTGTGTGCTATAATGCAAGTCAGTAGGTTACTTGGTCGCTTCAAAACCATTCCAGAAAAGCTAGCCTTCATCATGACAGGCTCTGAATTTTAAGTATTCCCCCTAAAAATTATTTGAAGCCTCTCTAAAATGTTCAGATGCAGAAAGCTTGGTGAACTGAAGTGTGGAGATAATGCGGAAAGTTTTAAGATAACTTCTTAATCTTGAAAATTTCTATGCAATGAGCTCATTATCACTATGCTTTTTAAATGTTTGATAAGGTAAATCAAAATATATCAGTTCAAAAAGAGTTTGCCACACTGATAAAAAAATCTCAAGACATTTCAGTTTCCACCTCTTTCCCCTTCTCTGTCTTACTAACAAGTTTGGATTGGTTTCACAGCCATTTGTGAACGTTGTCCACAATTATTAACTTCATTCAAAGGAAGGAAGACAATCAAACTTTAAAGAAAATTTATATCAACTTCCCTGACATTTGGAAAAAATCTCCTAAAGATCTCCTAAACATCCTAGGTACCTACTGTAATGTTACCTTGGAGAAAGCAGATTTAAAAGAGTAGTAAACAATTTTACACACATTTGCAGTATAAAGTTGATCACAATACTAAGTCTGGGCTCAATAAAGCATTACAAGAAAGATCAAGGGCCTGATTCTCCATTGTTTACTTCTTGTACAGTCAGTTACAATGCTGCAAGTCTCACTACATCACCCTCTGCGTTCTTTATAGCTACTCAGCATAAGAATAAACCAGTCTTTCTTAAATTTCTGTGTGTGAGTGTTGTGCATTGTGCAGCAGCAGAGTCTATTGTGTCCTGTGAAGGCTAATGTAGCAGGTTGATGGGCTAAAAAAGTGCTGTGCTGCACTACAATCAGGACAGTTACCACTTTATGGAGCCTTTCAAAGCACCAGGCCTAGTGTAATCCCCAGATCACGTAGTTTGGCTTCCCTGACCATCATGGGCAGAATTTGGAGGCCACTAATAACCAAATTTCCCAAGGCACAAAGCAGTGGAGATTTTCCACATGACGGCCTGGCAGTGAAACAGTGAAGCCACCAATGGACATCAAGGCATATTGGGAAACTCAGTCAGGAGCATCTTCTGGCTGTTTTGCAGCTCATATGAAGAAATGATGTGTAGCCAAAGCCTAGCAGCAGCTTCCCATTGGATACGTATATTTAGGAAAAAAAAAGCGAAGAAGCAAAAAAATTACGAAAAGTATTCCAGAAGAATCTTACCCATGGTGATAGCAATATAGAGATGTGAGAAACTATGCAGAGAAACAAGCAAATCACTAGAATCACTCAAAGCAAACCTGGAGAGGAAATCCTCATGTGAGCTGTGCTAGTAAACAAGAAAAAACTGAAGCTCATTAGCAGTAAGAACATTATTCAGAGACACTCAAAACTTACTACTTTTTTTCTGCTTAACCCAAAGAAACATCTGAAAATAAAGCACTGGATGTCCATAGAATCATATAATAGTTTGGGTTGGTAGAGACCTTTAAAGGTTGTCTAGTCCAACCCTCCTGCAATGAGCAGGGACGTCTTCAACTAGATCAAGTTGCTCAGAGCCCCGTCCAACCTGATACTGAATGTTTCCAGGGATGAGGCATCTACTATCTCTCTGGGCAACCTGTGTTGGTGTTTCACCACCCTCATTGTAAACAATTCCTTCTTTATATCTAGTCTAAATCCACCCTCTTTTAGCTTAAAACCATTTCTCCTTGTCCTAGATACAGTCATGTGCCCTGTTGCCTGGTGGTGGGCTGGGGGCAGAAGATTTGTGACTTAGGCAGTGGACCATACTACCTCAACTTGGGACATGGTGAACATATTGCACACACACATATGAGATATACCATATCCATTCACAGACTGTTCTTTGTAATTCTTTCTTTAAATCTCAGATGCTACACTCATAATGGCATTTTTTTTAATCTAATGCCACACCAAAATCTGATGAGATAAAGAAAAGTGGAATTGGCCCGATACTGAATTTTAGAGAGTTAAGAAACCACAACTCCCCTGATCAACAAGATTTCACAAGAAAGAAGCCCCACCAGCTTTGCCAATCTCAGATCCCTAAATTAAAACTTGAATATAATGCATGTTCATGACAGAGGAAGGAATAATATAGTCTTATTGAGCACACTCTGGGAACAGGTATAGAGGATGAAAATAATAAAACAATATGAAATCTGGATTATATTTAGTTGAAGATTTATGTGCAATTTAAAATCAGATTGGATAGCTCTGTGAATGAGATGTGCTAACACATGATAACTTAATAATATGCTGCATGGGATATTTTTTTGAAGAGTTTTCTCAAGCCATGAGCAGTGAGGGAGTGAGAGGAAGCTCAGCACAGCTTATCCAGATCAACATCTCTCTTCAAGACTGACAATGAGATTTTTAACAAAACCATTAGTCATTTGATTGAAGGCAATTTGACCAAAATTGATTCCCCCTGATCCAAAGGAATTAATTTCAAACACTGCAGGGTGTTTTCATGTAACATGAAAGGGCTCCTTTTGTGCTGCATATGATTCAGACCCCACAGATCTGCTCTTCTGCAGCTCCCATCTGTGCATGGGAAATCCTTGACAGTTAGTTGTCCGGATATTTAATGTTTCAGAGAAATAATTTATTACAGGGCTCTGGCACCTTTTCTCTAACTATGTAGCAACAAACACATGTCACCCATGCTATTAGTTACTCTGCTTTCAGGAAAACACAAGAAAAGGGCTGCAGGAAGGAAGGAAAACATACATATACATACAAACTTACATATACATACATATATATTTTTAATTCTGATGGTACACTGCTTTCTCGTTTGATTGATAACTGGAGCATCCTTAAGACATTTGGTGGGCTAGAATTCCCTCTGATTTGTACTGTTTTGACTGCATTACCCCGAACTGACTTTGGTATGAAGAAAGACTCAAGCTCTAGGTCAGGGATCCCAGGCTGTTGAAAGCACATCAGTACAGCTGTCTGTGTCACCTTGGACTGATGTGTGACTTGCAACAGAGCTGGGACATGGTGGGTGACCAAGGACAATGACAGAACCAGTTGCCACAGAAACTGCCATAAGGGAAACACAGTGTGTGTGTGGATGCTGGGACTCCCCGTCCCAACTGCTGTAATTTAGGACATGGCACAACTAAGCTTGCTCTCAGAAGCTGACAGTTATGTTAATGTATCCTTTCCTGCCTAGACTGGCTTTTCACTTGGTGGTTTGGGTACTGTTGGGGAAGGTGTGGATTTAAGCCACTTTAGCAGAGCCTTGTGAGTGAAGGGTAGGCTATTGAACCAGTAGGTTATTGTATAGAAGGCACCCACCCCTGCCACCTTCACCCATGAAGTCTTAAAAGTAAAGTTTCCACTCCATTCTGTTTGGATCCTACATGCCGGATGTGCTGTGACAATACTTAGCAGTGTAGATCTCTGGGGAAATAAGCACTGATTGCCTAGTTGCTGGGTTAAAGATGGGATAGGTTTCACTTTGCTCAGATTCCTCAGCACTGAGGTGTTTCTGGGCATAAGCAGATGCACAGCTTCAGCCAGATGAGGAATATTAAAGTTAAAAGTTCATGACATACAAGTTGAGGTGGACACCTTCAGGTATGCAGCTTTGCACTTAGGCACTTATATTGCAGTTATATGTCACATTATGCGCACAGGTTCTTTTTGGGATCAGCCCTCCATACCTTCTTAGTTTTTTTCACATTCTGTTTTCACAGAGGACAGAGTTTCAAGAATGTTTCTGATGAAACCTGCACAAAGAATTAATTGCCTTTTGAGAATACCTGTATTCTTTCCTTCTGTCCCCATTACAGCTTTTTATATCATGAAGACAAATCTTTCTTTTCCCCATCAACATGTTATCGACATGGAGAGTTCATACTCACAGGCTATTCCTGGGGTTAAAGAAATTCCAGGAATGAAAAAAAAAGTGATAACCTTTGGTCACTGATGCTGTTGCTGGGCCTGTAAGACCTGACCCTCACTACCAAGGGAAATTCTTCTTGTAAGCAATGGGAAAAAAGGACAAGGCACCTTGAATTTTAAACTGAAAGAAGGTAGATTTAGATTAGATATTAGGAAGAAATTCTTCACTGTGAGGGTGGTGAGACACTGGAAGAGGTTGCCCAGAGAAGCTGTGGATGCCCCCTCCCTGGAAGTGTTCAAAGCCAGGCTGGATGAGGCTTTGAGCAACCTGGTCTAGTAGAAGGTGTCCCTGCTCATGGCAGGGTGGTTGGAACTAGATGATCTTTAAGGTTCCTTCCAACCCAAACCATTCTATTTTATCTATCAGAAAAGCAACTGATGTCATCTACCTGGACTTGTGCAAGGCATTTGACACTGTCCCACACAACTTCCTTGTCTTTAAGTTGAAGAGACATGGGCTGTGCAAATGGACCACTTGATTTATAAGAATTTGGCTGGATGATTGCACTCAAAGAGTTGCGGTCAATGGCTTGATGTTCAAGTGGAGAATGGTGGTGAGGGATGTCCCTCAGGGGTTGGTATTGGGACCAGCACTGTTTAACATTGTTGGTGACATAGACAGTGGGATTGAATACCTCCTCAGCAAGTTTGCTGATGACACCAAGCTGTGTGGTTTGGTTGACATCCTGGAGGCATCCAGAGGGACCTTAACAGGCTTGAGAGGTGGGCCTGTGTTAACCTCATGAAGTTCAACAAGACCAAGTGCAAGGCCCTGCACCTGGGTTGGGGCAATCCTAAACATAAATACAGACTGGGAGCAGAATGGATTGAGAGCAGCCCTGAGGAAAAGGACTTGGGGGTGCTGGTGCATTAGAAGCTCAATCAACTACTCTGATACCTGTTTTGTAGTGTTTATACACATACACATGCAAATGAAGATATATATATCTTCAAGAGAAGTGTGGTCAGCAGGTTGGGGGAAGTGATTCTCCCCCTGTACTCCGCTCTTGTAAGGCTCCACCTGGAGTACTGTATCCAGTTCTTGACCCCCCAACACAAGAAACACATGGACCAGTTAGAACGAGTCCAGAGGAGGCCACGAGGATGATCCGAGGGCTGGAGCACCTCTCCTATGAGGACAGGCTGAGAGAGTTGGGGCTGTTCAGCCTGGAGAAAAGAGAAGGCTTCGGGGACACCTTAAATGGCCAATACCTGAAGGGGGGCTACAAGAAAGCTGGGGAGGGACTTTTTACAAGGGCAGAGAGTGATAGAACAAGGGGAAATGGCTTTAAGCTGGCAGAGGGGAGGTTTAGATCAGATATTAGGAAGAAATTATTCACTGTGAGGGTGGTCAGACACCGGAACAGGTTGCCCAGAGAAGCTGTGGTTGCCGCCTCCCTGGAAGTGTTCAAGGCCAGGCTGGATGAGGCTTTGAGCAATGTGGTCTAGTGGAAGGGGAAACTATTCTATGATTCTGTGATTTCTAGAGAGGAATTAATTCAGGCTGTGCGAACCCAATCGAAGGGAACCCTTTGCAAGCTTTAAGGCCCATGTAGCCTTCATTGGCAATTCAGAAACACATGAAAGTGATGTGGACAGACAGGCTAGATAGGCAGTGTGAGCTTTTACAATCCTGGAAAAAAATAGCAGACTTTGATACAGAGAAATGTGAAGTATTTTACAGAATATGAAATCCCTTTTGAAGTTTGCTAGAACCACTGGGCCCTCACTGAATGCAAAAGAGAAATTTGAGGTGCAGTACCAACTCATATCAAAAAAGATTAATTTAGCATTGCAGCTGTTTCTGAATAGTGGCACAGAAGATGAGAAGAAGCTCAGACATTAACCTGAGAAAAGATCCTTCTTTTGTTATGAATCATGATTGGGAAGGTTTTGGGAGCTAAGCTGTTCAGTTTGCCTGCAGTAACTTGGCATTTTAGGACCCAGGATCTTACTCTTGAGGGTATTGCACCCACATCAGGATGATTCACCTCTTCCCCTCCCTGCCCCCCCCCATAGAAAGTGGTCCAATGCAACTCCGCAATCTGAATTATAGAAAACTAGTACTAGCTCAGATGGATTTTTCTGCTACTTATTGGACTATTTCAGTGGAGTGTATATTCAAGTTCAAAGAAGAAGGAAAGGGAAGAAAAAGAAGGATGTATGTGGTGAGTAAGGTCTGTAGAGATGCTTTGATCCCTTATGGAATAGCCTTATAGACTATCAGAGAAAATAAAAGCCGACAAACAGAATTCTAGCACCATTCCACAGAATTTAAGAAAACCATATCCCTGCCCTTTAAAATCCAGCTGAACAGAACAACCTGGAGAAAATCACATTAGCCTTGACAGATGAACAATTCTTCATCTGAGGTACTTCTACTAGTGTAATTTTTTAGTGTCCTACACTTGTAATTATCTAATCTTCATGTCTGTGAGGCACAGCAATTCTCACACCCTTGTACAAATGAAAGAATTGAAAGTTAGTGCAGGGTTCTGGCTTAGGAGCAGGATGGGTCTACCTGGGTCTACCAGTGTTCTTGCTATAGCCACTCTCAGAGTTGCAACTTCTCCACTGCAGGAAAGGTTTGTCTATTTGTGTAGCAGCCACCAAATCTCTCCTGCTCACTATCTTGAAAAACATACAGCTCTGCAGCTGCTACAGAAACAGGTGAGCTTTCTCTGAACCCCTGTTCAGAAGGGAGAGGAATCAGAAAGATGGGGAAGAATGGCTACAGATGCTCTCAGTGACTCACTGCAGGTCACAAAGAAGCCAGAGCAGGGAAGGAATCTGTGTCTGAATTTTACAAGGCTTCTTTCCTCACTGCCATGCCACCGTGTCTCTCTCAAGATCACACTTCTATTTTAATTGAGTAGTGTTCATCTTTTCTACCTGAGAGCAGTCATAGAATCATAGAATCATAGAATCATAGAATGGTATCCTTCATATTGACGGGTTCAACTGTGGTCTTGTTCATCTTAGAATGTAGTATTTACCTTCTTAAAGAAGGATGGTATAAAACTGCTTATATTGCTGATGAAACCAAGAAAATGACAAACAATAGAAGAATTAAATTATTATATTTGTCCATATACTCCAGACGTGAAAATAGTGGCCTTTCAAGTTTTAAGTTTCCTGTTCCTTTGATGAAAGTTTGCTGGACTTCTATAAGAGATTAGACTAAGACCTTACTTCATACTCTTCAGATCAAGTCCCTATTGGCAACTAGCCCTTACCCAAGAAGGACAGACTCCAGGAGGAAAAGACCCAGTGCACATTTAATCTCACAGCTCCAAATAGGGACCACAGGGAAAAAAACAAACCAAACCAAACCTTTAATTCATAGTCTTCTACTCCCTTAGAATGTCTTCAATTCCCATTAGCTACAAGGTGGATCACAGCGAAGGAGGGTTGCTATACAAAATTCTCTTACACAGTACAATGTAGAGAAAATCAAATTATACATAGCAGAGTAACACCTGGTACAAAACAATGCAGTACTACCAGTTAGGCTTATGCCCTAAGATGAGCAATGTCCCCCTTCCCCCATTACCTCCTCAATCACTGCTAAAAAAATAAGGCTGTATCCTTTGGGTTCTGGTGCAGCCCCAGCTATAGTTCCGATGCACAGGTACACACTCGACCATGTGTCTTTCATCTAGCCAAAAATCTCCCTGTTAGCTAGAAAAACCGAACCCTATTGCACATACCTATGATGTAATTAAAAGATTCTTCGTCAGGATGCCAGAGGCATATAAACATTGGCAGCACTGCCGCTTTTGCAATCCACAGCGGCAAAAGGATTGCTGCTAGTTTACAAAACACAGCAGCTGACATGCTCCTCTTGGTTGTCTGCCAGCATGCTGTCCTGAGATCCCCTCTCATAGTCTTCTTTGACTTTGACATAATCAAACTGCAGTACAGACCTGTCCCCTGACTGTCCTCAGGTCCCCTGCCCCAGGTAATCATCCAGTGGCGACAAGTGTGAGGCGGAGGGTGGGTTGTGAAGGAAGTCACGTGAACCCTGAATCATGAAGGATGATGACAAAGAGGTAGGAGACAGGTCAAGTAGGAAAGATGTTTGTTGGGTACCATAGAAAAAGGTTTGCATTTTACCCTGTATTTAAATGTGATCTTAATTAAAACTTGGAGGCCAAGTTCTTCCCTTGGACCTGTATCTGTGAGTAATTCCTAGCAGCTCAGAGAGGGAAGCTTGACTCTGAGGTAATTAAAAAAACAACTTTTACAGCATCTGACTAATCGGATTGCAGCCTTCCAGCAAGCCTGAAGGAACTGTGAGCTTATCAGGAATACCAGCTCTTATGTCATCATTAACTAATGACCAACTAATCATACCCACCTAGAGATGAAAGTAAAAAACTGCACATGTAATATCTGCTTCTTCTTACGTTTGTCTAACAGAGTTAGAAAACAGAAACTTGTGCCTGAGCCTGACCCTGCATTCATAGTAAATTCCTATGAATGCCAGTGTGATATGAGGGCATATAAAGAATACAAGCCTGGGAGACGGATATGTGAGAATTTCACACTTCAAGTTCTAAAATAAAAAGGTGCATTAAAGTATTAGTGTGTTATAAGTGCAGAGAGTCCTGAAGGCTTTTAGAAATACAAAAACACTCAGTCTTCAATCCCATGGTAATCACATTTTTAGTTGATTGTATCTGTGGATGTGTTTAACCTCTTAATACAGAGCTTTCTACGTAATTTTTACTCTCTTCCTTTATGCTTATATGCTTAATCATGGTTTGTGACACATGAAAACCTCTGAACAGATAAACAAATGTAGTTTATTTCTGGGGAAAATGTATGTTGTAAATATTGTGTAAATAGCCATGCAGACAAGTTGGCAAAAGCGTGCAGCTAAAGACGTACACCACCTCCAGGACTGTGTGAAGGGCAGGTGTAAATCCCTACTGTTTGACTTCTGTGCAGGAAGCAGGCAAGGTTTATATAAGCATTTATAAATCTGGACACAAGCTTGAAAATTTTAGGGAAATAATCAATAACTAAGAGAATCACAGCCTAGAATTACACATGAGTGTATGTGAATTCTGCTATGGTATAGGTACCTCACATGCCTGTGTAGATATATATAGCTATGCAGCCAAAATAAGGGTTCTGCTACTTTCCTTATCCTTGCAGCCAAGACCTTCTTTATAGTTAAGGTGGGGCTAGAAATACAGGCTTCATGTAGCCAGAAAAGCAAGGTAAGGTTTGGTCAATTGTCTCTGACCTTTGAAGAAGTGTACTTAAGTTGTTCAGTGGCCCTTTGCTGTCAGATACTCTGGTTAAATTAGAAATTGTGTTTTAACTATGTGAGTTACATGGGTAATGAATTACAGTCCGTTTGCAGTATATGTGCATTAAATGGGATTATTTGGAAAAGAACTGCTGATTTATTTAAGAGGGAATTTCTGAGGTAATTTTCTCCTGTGGGGAGATTTTGCCCTGAACAGTTTGTCTTCCTCTCCCTTGCCAAACACTGCTCTCTAGCTACTTCCCCATTCGAACTCTCCTAAATTCACTGGATAGCTTCCCCCCCCCCGCCCAAGATCAACTGGGAAAAAAACCTCTCTCAGGCTTACTTATTTCTGAATCTGTCCTGCTTTTCATCACTGGTAAAAGTGCTAAACATGAAACCACGCTCACCTATTTATTCCCCGGTAAAACCAGTCTGCCGTATGTCTGTCTCTTGAGTTGTCAGCCCTTCAGGGTGGGGATGGTTTTTATTTGTATTACCCAGCACTGAACTCCTTGGCAGGACATTGAGCAAAAGAATTAAACAATGTTTTTACCTGCAAGGGGACAATAATTTCTTACATCTAAAGAGAGGACATTTATTTTCTATGCTGCTTTTGAGTATTGCTTCAATTTAAAGAACATGGGGCCAGGCTCCTGGCTAGAATTCAGTCGAGTAACATCCTGGGAATCTGCACCACCTGAGGATCTATCTGCTGGTAGGGATTTGGGGGATCACTAGAGTCCTGGTTTTTCTAGGATAGAGTTAATTTTCTTCTTTGTAGCTAGAAAGTGTTGTGTTTTGGTTTCAGAGTGGGATTTATTATGAGAAGAATGTTGATAAGGTACAAGGACATCGTGTTTGGGTAGTTTGTGAGTGCAAAGGACTGGGAGGGGGAAGTGTAGTAATTAGCAAAACCCAGAATTGGCATTTAGATATGCCAATGAGATATTCCATATCATATTATGTCATGTTCAGTATATTAACGAAGGTTGACTGGAAAGTGGGGGGATTCTCCTGGGAATCACTCAGGCTCGTGCTTCCACAATTGCAGTTTGGGGTTCAGGCTTCCTTTTTGCTCCTCTGGCATTGCTGTTGGTGGGTGGTGAGAATTGTATTGTCCATCAGTCGTTTTATAAATATAAATATATATAGATATATAAATTATTATCATTACTATTTTAATTTTATTT
>NW_010296569.1:4337-4962 GCF_000700745.2 Antrostomus carolinensis | reverse complement strand
TGTGAAGGGCCGCCGGTAAAAAAGTGAAATATTAGAGCTCCGGGGTTTCCCTGCCCCCACTCCTTCCAAACTGGCATCTGTTCCGTGTTGGGCTGGAGCAGCAGATGCCTGGTTGCAGCTAATGACAGCAGTAGGCTGTTAACAGATGCCACGTATCCAGCAACAGCCTTTGTCTGATGAAAACACCAAGTGCCGGTTGAGCGGCAAAGGTAGCGGGGCCAAGGCCGTCAGCTCCCCGCAGCCGGACGGGCCCGGGCAGGGGCGGTGGATTCGCTCCTTCCCCGCTCCGGTGCCAGAACAGACACAGCTCCAGAGCCTGGTGGTGGGAGAGGGACCAGAGTGTCCAACCTGCTCATCCAACACAGAGCATGGACCGGACGATGGCCCAGGACCAGCAGCCCCGGCTTCTGCACGAGCACCTGGCTGGGTGCTAAACGCAGCAGAGGAGCTGTGTGGGCTCAGCACCGGCTGCAGCCACCCTCTCCTCGCTGTCCCTGTTCCCTTCGGTGCTCTGTGCACAGGCAGGAGCGTGTGGGAGTCACGGCTGTGCTGGCTCTTCCCTGCCACAGCTCTCCCCATCCCACCCCAGTGCACCCAGTTTGGCCACTGGCACGCCCCCACCCCC
>NW_010296569.1:2069-4301 GCF_000700745.2 Antrostomus carolinensis | reverse complement strand
CACCCAGTCCAACCCCCCTGCCAGAGCAGGACCTCCTACAGCAGGTCACACAGGAGGCATCCAGGCGGGCTTGGAATGTCTCCAGAGAAGGAGACTTGTCCTACCACTGGACATCCCTGAGAAGAGCCTGGCTCCATCCTCCTGACATTCGCCCTTTACATAGTTATAGACATTAATGAGGTCATTAACCCCTCAGCCTCCTCTGCTCCAAACCAAAGAGACCACCCAGCTCCCGCAGCCTTTCCTCAAAAGTCCATCCTTCCGCCGGTGCTGCCATGGTAGGCATGACATCTCCACCACCATGAACCTGCTGGAGAGGCTGCTGCTCTCCTCGCCCCAAGCAGCAGAAGGGATGCCCAGTTCTGCACAGGACATCTAAGAACAGGGGCTTAAATGAAGTGTCTGTACAGCACGGGGAGCCAGCCGCCTTCCGCTGAGCAAGTGACGGGTTTAAGATCAAACGTGTCTCTGGGAACGAGGGAAACGCAGCGCGACCCGCAATGGAGAACTGGGCTGCTGCAGAAAATATTGAAGTAACAAGATTAATCCCCTTTCTTTCAAATTAGTTAATAAAAATTGATTTCTCTTGGTGCTGAACACTTGTTTTCACCCAAGCTACCTTTTAGGGGTACTTGCAATTTCCTAAGACAAATAAAGCTTGAACCTGGTCAGATGTTTTTGGTCTTTCTAAGCAAAGATGAAAGCTTGGCCTCCCTGGGGTGCCCGCGATCTCTGTGGAGAGCCCGGCGCAGCCCTGGCTTCACACAGCCCACTGCACGTTATTTCTAAGAGGAGGCAAAGAATCCGGATTGCCCCAGATATCAAAAGCACTCGATGTGGAGGTCAGCGGTGATGGAGACCCGCTCTGGTGTCCACAGCACCTCTCCTCTCCTCCCAGGAGACCCTCCAGCCACTCTCCCATTGCACAGACAGAGAAGTCGAGGCAGGAACCAGCCCCTTCCACCCCCACTCGCCGCCTTTCTCCCCTCTACATTTCTATTTCCTTGGACTTATCGCCCTGCCACACTAGATGGGCAAGGACAATACGGTGAAGAACCAAATGAAGAGAGTTTTTAACCAACACACAGGAGCCTAAAGGATAATTAAATGACAAGACTTATCAGCCCCCATGGGGCATTTCCATTGTGTAACAGATTAAAAACTGTTTCCTTTCCAAAGGAAAAACAGTGGCTGATCTACCTTCCGCTGAATCTATTAGACAACTCATCTGAAACAAGTTTCACATTTTTTAATTCGACCAGCTGATCCAATCCCCTCCTTTTGATTTCCCCAGATGGCAGGAGCAGCTGGAATGGAAAATCCTTCCCCGCCAGCACCGCAGCATCACCTGGCCACCAACAGATCGGCGTGCTCGGCGCTTCGCCTGCTCCGAACGGGGAGGGAAGCGTCAGAGAGTGGTGTGAACAGTTTAAAATGTTTTACTCTTAAGCAATCACTCAAACAAACAAAACACCCTCCTGCATTTTCACCATCTGGGGAGGCTTTAAACGACACAGATCCACACTGCAACAGCTACATCCTCCTAGACGCGAGGTAACGGCAACGGGCTGCGCGCACCAGGAGGGGATTTGGCTCAGCGTTGGGTTAAACAAAGTTAGAGCAGAA
Organism: Antrostomus carolinensis; assembly: GCF_000700745.2. NCBI lineage: Eukaryota > Metazoa > Chordata > Aves > Caprimulgiformes > Caprimulgidae > Antrostomus > Antrostomus carolinensis. Next base: position 2,675 of record NW_010296569.1, on the reverse strand, counting down.
AGATGAGTCCGAGCGTCTCTGTTAGAAGTTTTTCTGTGTGGAAACAGAGTCTCTTGCTAAAAGGATCTGCTTTTCCAGAGTATTTGCAGTCTTTTGCTAACAGGATCTGCTTTCTGCAGAGCATTTGCATTGAGTGTGAAAAGCAGCCCAGACACGGCGGCAAACAGCTCGGCCCCTGCCTGGTCCCACCATCACCTCGGACTGAGCTGATTAAAGAAAAAAAATTAAAACAGCATCAATGTTTTCCGTGGCAAAGGTGGCATTTCGGTGTGGCCTGGCCTGGCACGGCAGCCCGAAGCCGGTGTGCTGCATCAGGTCCCCCTGGCACAGCGCCGGGTGCCGCGTATGCAATCAACTGTTTACTCGGCATCGGCTATAAATGTGCATTTAATTGGGCACCTTTGCTCCCTCTCCCCCCTCTCCTCCTCCGAGGGCCGGCTGAATGCGAGGGGGAACAGCCTCCGATTCATCCGCCTCCATGCCGGGGTCCCCCCTCCCCTCTCCCTGGGACCCACAAAAGAGAGGTCGCTCCCATGTCAAGTGGGGTGTGGAGACCAGCTGAGGAGCTCGAGAGCTGAATTGTGCCAATTTGTGCAGCCAGCCCCC
>NW_010296569.1:0-1404 GCF_000700745.2 Antrostomus carolinensis | reverse complement strand
GAACCTTCCTTCTCCCTGGACACCCTCCTCCTCCTCCTTGGACACCCTCCTTCTCCTTGGACACCCTCCTTCTCCTTGGACACCCCTCCTCCTTGGACACCCTCCTTCTCCCCGGACACCCCTCCTTCTCCCTCCAGCCCACCCTTTAGCCAGGGCTTGTTCCCGTCCTCAAAGCTGCCCTTTTACAAGCAGAAAAGCTGTTGGCATGAAAGAACGACGAAGAGCCACCACTTAAAGCTCCTTTCAGGAGCAGAAGGTTTTCAGCTCTCAAAGAAAGAGGTTTTTTGTTCTGGCTTTGATGTTTCTGGGGTCCGGGACTCTCCTCCATTCCGAGCAGCCAGATATAATCACCCTCCTCCTTCCCTGCCCCTATTCATCGGTGCATTTTAAATGAAGTAACAACACAGGCCCCCATTTGGGAACCAACCTCAGATGAGTGCCTGCGTGGCTTTAGCCAGGGAGATTTAATCAGGTAGTTCAGGCCCCGTTTTGTGAGAGGCTGCAGCCCTCAGCGGGGGTTTGAAGCCCCCAGCAGTTGGGGTGGGAGCGGGGGGAGAGCTCTGGCCGCAGCCCCCGGCACTCCCAGCTCCAATAGCTCCCGCTTATCTGCACCCAAGATCCCAGGGGTGAGAAGAGCCACGTCTCCCTGTGAAGGGATGTGACTTGCCAAGTGTCCCATGCCACCTCCTCAGTGCCAGGTGACCCCCTCCCATCCCCATCTCCATCCCCATGTCCCCTGCTCTTACAGCAACAACTTCACAAACTCTCCTGCCCCGTATCACACGACGCACGGGACAAGTCAGAGCCAGAACTTCCACAGGGATCGTCATGGACCCGATTCTCACCCCGTGGCTGGCTCTGATGGAGCTGTGCTCACCCTGGTGACACCTACAATCACTGGGAGCACCCTTATCTGGGGAGGACACCTTGCTTCTTGGGTCCTTAATCCCTTTGGAAGAGAGATGGCTTGGCTGGGTGTGTGCAGGGGCACGAGAGGGGCTGGGGAGGTGCGGGATACGGGGGGTCTCAGTGCCGTGTCCCCTTTGGCCTTGCACACATCCTGCTGTCAGGAGGTCCAAGAGGACAGACCCCAAACTACCGCTTCAAACAGCCGGGAAAACTGGGCCGGGGAAATAGGGGCCGTGCAGGGCAGCAGGGCAGCGTCTGTGCCGGGCAGGATCCCAAATCTCACGGTCCCCTGAACAGCAGCCCCGTGTGGCACAGCTCCCACCATCCCACCGGTGCTGGGAAGAGCAGATCTCCTACTGCAATGGCCAGAACAGCCCCATGCAGGGAAAACCAGCGGGGGGGAGCAGGCGCCTGTCTCTTTATTTAGGTGAAAAAAAGAATACTCCAGTGCTGCCCCTCGCTGCCCTTCACCCCCTCTGCCAGCCCCTGCCTGCC
>NW_010296568.1:2202-5437 GCF_000700745.2 Antrostomus carolinensis | reverse complement strand
AAACCATTCTATGATTCTATGATTTGTCTCACAGTGAGGTGTTTCTTAGGATGTCTAATCCATCCATTGGTTGATCCATCTTGTTCCACGAACTCCCTTCCCATATTCCTACAGAAAAATGTAACTGTTTTCTGATTCTGCTGAAATATATTTAGGACTTAAAAGTTTTATTCTTTTGGTAACTTTCACTTTTTTCTTACCTTCCATAAGTTGACTGCCTTTTCCCAGGTGCTCCTTTCCAGAGCAGAGCTGTTCTTAGTACAGGCAGCCATGTCCCAAAGTGACAGTTGTCCTGATGATACCTTCCTCTTTCTTTCCCCTCTGTGTCAGCAGCTGTCATAAAGGATGGCACATGCTCTTCCACAAGAACTGCTATGGTAGCCAGCTGGGGCTGGAGAAGGACATTTTTTTTGTCTAGCTTTATACTTTAGATCAGTGCCAGCCTACCCTGAGAGTTCACCTCTATTTCCTCTGCAGTGTTGTACTTGGCCAAAGATTACTACTATTACCACTACTAATTACTATTCTCCTACATAGTAAGCAGCTTCTTGAATTCAACATGCTCCACTGACAAGCTTTTAAGGATAAATACTTCTGAATGATATTTTATCAGTCTGAGTCCTAGCTTTTTTTCTGAAGGGTACAGCTATACTCCAAAAACAGTTTTCTCCCTCTCTGCTACCTCTGCACTCCCAGTTTGAAACACCCACAGTTAATCTCGTATGAGCCTCTCACTATTTTTTGGAAAAGCAGTTTTGAAACCAGCAATCCGTTCTCCTTTTCCCTGATTTTAAAGCAGTTAACACACAATGTCAGACATGGATAACAAAGGTAGGGAATGAGGAAAAAAAGGTGTCTCCTGTTCAGGGCTGCTGGGTTGCCACACGCATCCTGGTGCTTACAGCTCCAAGCAGGCTGCGGGCTGGCTGCGGCTCCGGCAGTGAAACGATCCAGCTACTGTACTCTTGGCTTTTGCAAACATGAGCGGGCGGAGATTGCGCAAGCACCAGGGCAGCTGCAGGACCTTTCCCTCACTGAACCAGCGGCCTCTGGGCACGCCAGACTGTTTGCGTGCTGCTCCACAACCTTTCACCTACTTCAGCTATTTTGGCTGCACAGGGAGCACTCGGCAGTTCGACAGCTCCTGCGGCTGCAGTGTCGGCTGATAGAAAGATGAGAACAGGAAGATATGACCCTTGTTTGTAACGCTATTTCTGTCCTTTTTTCCATGCAAAGGGCCACATAAATATTTAGAAAACAAATGTGTTAGTGGATTAGAGTACCAATCCAATTACATAAATGCAGACCCATCTGCAGGCAGAGGGCGAGTGCTTTGCCCGTGATACCACTGGAAATTTCACGAAGTGCTGCGAATACAGCTCATGCCCTTCAGCAATTTGACCGTTCCTTCCGCTTACATTCACAGCTTTATGGTGCTACTGTTAATTTCCACCCTGACTTACTGCTCCTTCTGGGTCATCATTTACCCTTCCATATAGAAGCTGAATTAGAAGCTGCCTTTGTCCCTTAGTAGAAAACGTCAGTCTGGTTTCCCAACAGAAAAAACTTCAATAATGTTGCCTGTTTACCTGTTTGCCAAACCATCCCTCCTGACCATTTCAAACACATTTGAATAGATAATCAGCTTCCTACAAACTTTGTGTAAACTGGCAGAGGGTTTAGGGAGGAGAGATTCAAATTTTGGTCCACACTGAGGAAAAGGCGGGGGAAACTCAGATAAGACTCATTCTAGTAGAGAGTAGCAATCCCACCAGTTGTCATCACATGTATTCTGGCTGGTCAGGAGAGGGCATCTGCCCCAGCACTGGAGATTGTGTTTCCAGCATTAGTTGGCAGATGGGTTTGGAAACCTTAAATTTGTGTCCCCCCAGAGAAAAAGGTAGGGCAAAATCAGCCAAGACACCTTCTACCACACATCAGAAACATGGTCAGTTGTCACGTATTCTGGCTAGCCAGGAACATGGCTCTGACAGAAGTACAGCATGCTGTGCCCCCGGCAGTGGCGAGGACATAAGGAGCATTAAGTTGATTGTGATGGATAGCAATTAGCAGATAAACACAGAGGAATCTGGGCTTCATTCATTCCCCTCTTCTGGATCCAGCTGTTGTGCAAAAAAGCAGAATGCTAACGCAGTTCCATTTTCTTAAGGGTAGTCAGCAAAACATTACTGTGACTGAGCAACTGAAAGCATTGTCACGGCCTTGTCAAAACTTACTCCAGGGCAGTTCAGAAGAGGGAAGTTAAAATATCAAAGCAGCAGAAATGAGACCCCATCTGATGAATGCTGCAGTTCAGAACCTGAAACTGTCCTTCACCATCAAAATGCTGCTCTCCAACACCTGCACTTGTAACTGCTACGTGCACTGGGGCTTCGGGAGGAGGGGAAAAATGTTGGTTTGGAGAGAAAATACAGTGAAAACAAACAGTACTGCAGTCAGCGTAGACTGTGGAGTTATTTGAAGTGGTTACATTCTCACAGCCTAGTCTTCTTCATATGCAGCTTGGCTGACAATGAATCCTGATATATTGTTACCTTTGTGCCTAAAAGTTAGCTGTCATGTCCAATATGCAGGACACCCTTAACAATTATTTCCCAGGTATATAATTTATGTTTAAAGGAATGGAAAGTTATATTGTTTGGAACCTACTCTAATATATAACCCATCATACAAAGAGCAAGAAGCAAATTTGCATTATGAAGGAGGCATATTTCTTCCAAAAGCTCATTGGAGTAATAAAACTGCTAGTCGTTGTGCTGCTGATGTGTAAAATTCTTGTAGAAGTTTGTTTTGATTTTCAAAATTTGAGTTACTGGAGCCTTGCCCTTCCAATAATTGAGGAAGGCAACAGGCTTCCTGTGTTTCCAGCAACTACAATTGTACTGTATGTTCAGAGCTAAACCGACTATCTAAGATTTTTGTTCATCCCTTACTGCATATAACTACTAGGAAAACCATGAGAAAACATGTTGCTGTAAAAAAAAGGAATGTAAACAATAGGAATTATTCCTAGTAGACTTTTTCCCTATTGAAAACAGCGTGTAGTATAACTGCTCACAAAGGTTATTCAAGTTACTTACGTTAAGCAGGATCAGCACACCAGCAGATTAAAATAAAGTATCTCAATGGGAAGAGAAATAGTGACCTTATAAACTAGAATAGCTGCCTAGTGTGGAAGAGTTTCTTGACTCAGATTTTATTGCAAAGCATTAAT
>NW_010296568.1:0-2177 GCF_000700745.2 Antrostomus carolinensis | reverse complement strand
TTGATTAGTGGCTTCAGGAAGAACATGAAACAAAACAAAAGCTGTCCTACACATGCCCCCTAACTTAAACAAATTTGTATGATATTTTTACTTCTGTGAGTCATCTGCAACTTGCAGGAAAACAAAGCTAAAATAGTCAAAAGAAAACCCCAACATCTATTCTCTAATTTTCAACTTCTGGCAAGCTGTGGTGGTTTCACACACAGGTAGACCATGCAGTCCTGTACTCACTCTCCCACCCGGTGAGATGGGAAGGGAATCACAACAAAGGGGTCAAGGATTAGAATGAGGACGCGGATGACCAGTGATGGTCACGGGTGAAACAGACTCAACTTGGGGAAGAAAAATCAATTTAATCCATTACCAATCATCTGAGTAGCACAGTGAGACATGAGAACCACATCTTAAGACACCTTCCCCCACCCCTCCCTTCTTCCCGGGCTCAAATCACTTTGCTCCCAATTTCTCGACCTTCTCCGCCCCAGCGGCACAGGGGACAGGGAATGGGGGTTACAGTCAGTTCACCATTGCTGCTCTTCCCAGCATGAAAGTCCAGGAACAAGATGTTCCAACATGAACTTCCCATGGAGTCACGGACCTCTTTGGGTGCAGGTCCCACCTCCAGCATGGGGACATCCATGGGCTGCAGATGGGCCTCTGGTTCAGCGCACCTCCTCACCCCCTGGCTCTGGGGGTCCACCCCCACTCTGCTGTTGAGTGACCCTGGGGTCTCAATTCAGTCACACCTGCCCTCGAGCCCGGCTTTCTGCTCCAGCATGGAGTCCTCTATAGCCTACATGTGGGTATCTCCTCCGCCAATGAACTCCCATGGGCTGCAAGGACCTCATTTACCTTCTCCTACTCCATGGGGTTGAACTGGGTGTCTGAGGTTCTCTGTCCTCCCCCTTCTCCTCCTCCCTCCTGGCAATGAAGTTCTCTCTTTGTTTTGGCCAATGGTCATCTTTTGTTCAGGTCAATGGCCTCTCCTCCAGGTTCTCTCCACCTTCTTCTTTTCAAGACAGTCCTTCTCCTCACAAATATGGATGCGCCGACGTGTTTCACTATTACTAATTGGCTCAGCCTGGGCTGGGGGTGGTACTCCTTGGAGCCAGGGGAGCTCTCACGAAACTTCTCACAGGGTAGCCCCTTCCCCCACTACCAAAAATGCCTCCCCCCAACACACAAGCACAGAAAAAATCAAAATGGTTACATTTGTTTTTATTGGATGTCTTCATTTTGCTTCATTTCACATTTCATATGCTAAATTCAATCACTGTGGTAAAACATAATATATCCCATGGAATGATAACAGTAACTCTCACAATAAAATAATCAAACAGGGACCAAGAAAACAATAAAACAGAAAGTACCATGGAAGTAGAATAGTAAGGAGGGATAACAGATATAATTACTAGGAAAACAAAAATGAGATAAAGTTCAAGAAAGTAACTAAGGGTAAGCTAAAGTATTCTTCTCAGCCTATTAAACATTAAAATATTAATTTCTTGTTAGGAATGCATCTTCCTTCCCATTAAAAAAAGCATGTCCATTTGTGTACGTGTGTAGAAATACACGCATATAAAAACTGGACTGAGGAATTATCTGTAGGTATTAAGGCTATTTTCTTTTGTATCCTTGTTTTATTGCTATGTGGTCCTGCTGTTACTAACCAAGATTCATGTCAGGAAGTCGTTTGCTGACACTAACTCCGTACTCAATGCATTATGTAAACCCTGCCTTTAGTGAAGTGGACTTGGTATTTTGGGAGACAGCCAGGCAGCACTGGAGATCAAAGTTCCCTCTCCAGTGAAGAGGAAAGGTGTGCAGGCTCTTCCCAGCTCACCCGTGACCCTGGAAGATGAGCTGACCCAGAGCACTTCAGTCAGTCACGTCTTAGGTCAGCTCTAGAGTCAGCAAATAAGGGTCACATGGCGATTTGGGACTAGTGCGTCACCACAGCAGCTGTCTTTGGATATTTGGTCACTATCAGTGGAGGTCACAGCGATGACCTACATGTCAAGCACCCTGAACCCTGTGGCTCGGAGCCAATTTCGCTCCCTTTGCACCTCCACACATTCTCTGCACCGACCCTGGACTTCTGTGATGCCACCGCCAGCAGCCCTGCGCTTCCTGCAGGGACCCTTCCTCCTCTGGCTACCTCACAAGCCCTCAGCGTA
>NW_010296567.1:12861-18451 GCF_000700745.2 Antrostomus carolinensis | reverse complement strand
TGAATGTTGGGATTGTCCTGTGCAGGGACAATGCACGATGATCCTTGTGGGTCCTTCCAACTCACAACATTCTATGATTCTATAAGCTATGACCAAAAAGGAGCTTGTGACTGAGAACTAACTAAAAGTGGTCACTTGTCAGCTGGTTACCACTTTTGACCTGAGATGCAGCAGCTGGCTCGGTGAACTCTGTTTGTCCTTTAAATGGGAAAGAAAACCTGCAGTATGATTTAAATTACCTACTCGTGCTTCCCTTTCCAACAGACTGTGTGTACACGTGGCCACCTTTCACATCTCAGCTTTGCCAGTTAAACATGTATAATGTTTATAATCACTGGAGAATTGCTCTGATTGTACCCAGACAAAGTGAAATGATGCAGCTCATTCATTTGGCAGAAAAACATGTAGCTGTTTTAATAACCCCCCCTTTTTTTTTTCTGGTAGTTGAGTAAGCTAAATCAGATCACCAAGAGGACTAGAGAGCACCATTGCTGGTTCCAAGGAGTCTATAAGAGCAGTGGGAGGAAGCAGGGAAATGTATAAGGTTGCAGGACCTTTTTGGGAGACTAAGAGCTGATAAAATATCTCAGGTTATGTCATCCAAATTAATCAAAAGGGAAATGATGCCGCTGCTGCTGATAGTTACTGTTCTGATATATGAAGATAACATTTCCACTATCAGCAACACCCCAACACTGCAGTGTTGTATAAAAGGCTCTCCATAAAATACATAATCTCAAAGAATTTGCAGCATAAAAGTTATGAAGTTACAGATACATTAGGAAAAAAAAATAATTTAAAAGATTTTTTTGAGTTTAATTGTTCCAGCTGCTGCCTTTTTATCTTGTTTAAGTTTGAAGAGGACTTCTTGCTGGGTGCTTCGTTCCCTTGCACGTCACTGGGAGCAATATTAGACTAGCAAGTTGTCTTCCGTCGAGCATGTCTTTCAGATGTGTGGAACACTTTCTTCTGCAGCCAGGGCTCTTCTCTGCAGTCCATCTGGTTAACAAGGAACAGCCTAAACAGTTATATGTTTGTTTTATGAACTCAGTGATGAAGCCAGTGGTGAGAACTTTGCAAGGCAGGCATAAGGTTGACAGTTCTCAGCTTGCTTACCCATCATTCAGTGGCACAAGAGATTAACAAATAGGGTGGCATGGGCTGAACCAGTGTAATACCACAAACCAACAGAATGAAGGGAAAAAACCATAAAGAACCACTAAAGTCAGGAAAAAAGGAGATAATATTTTCATAGAATTACAGAATCACAGAATCATTTTGGTTGGAAAAAAGGTCATCGAGTCAAATCAAAAACAGAACACTTCCAAGCCCACCACTAAACCATGACCCTAAGCACGACATCTACACATCTTTTAAATACCTCCAAAGGTGGTGACTCTACCATTTCACTGGGCATCCTGTTCCAATGCTTGACAACTCTTTCAGTGAATAAATCTTTCCTTATATTCAATCTAAACCTCCCCTGGCACAACTTGAGGAAGTTTCCTCTTGTATTATTACTTGTTGCCTGGGAGAAGAGACTGAGACCGACCTCACTTCAACCTCCGTTCAGGTAGTTACAGAGTGCAATAAGATCTTCCCTCAGCCTCCTTTTCTCCAGACTAAATAAAGCCAGTTCCCTCAGCTGCTTTTTATAACACTTCTGCTCCATATCCTTCATAAGCTTCATTGCAATTCTTTGGATGTGTTCCAGAACCTCATTGTCTTCCTTGTAGTGAGTGGCCCAAAAGTGAACTCGGTATTTGAGGTGCAGCCTCATCAGTGCCCAGTACAAGGGTAAGAGAACTTCCCTACTCCTGCTGGCCACATTAGTTCTGGTACAAGTCAGGATGCTATTGGCTTTCTTGGTCACCTGGGCACAGTGGTGGCTCATGTTCAACTGTCTCTCAACTAACACCCCCAGGTCCTTTTCTGCCAGGCAGCTTTCCAGCCACTCTACCCCAAGCCTGTAGTATTGCATGGGGCTGTTCTGACCCAGCTGTAGGACCCAGTACTTGGCCTCCTTGAATGTCATAAAGCTGACCTTGGCCCATCAATCCAGAGTGTCCGGATCCCTCTGCAGAGCCTTCCTACCCTCAATCAGATCAACATTCCAGCCCAACTTGGTGTCATCTGCAAATTTGCTGATGATGCCCTCAATCCCCTCATCCAGATCATTGATAAAGATATTAAACAAAGCTGATCCCAATACTGAGGCTTGGGCAACACCACTTGTGACCAGTCACCAATTGGATTTAACTCTTTTCAAGACAACTCTTGGACTCAGCCATCCTTTCCCACACAGCAAAGATTACACCCCCCAAAGCCATGAGCAGCCAGTTCCTGCAGGAGAATGCTATGGGAAATAGTGTCAAAGATTTTACTAAAGTTCAGGTAGACAACATCCACAGCTTTTCCCTTACACACTCAGTGGGTCACCTTGTCATAGAAGGAGACCAGGTTAGTTGAGCAGGACCTGCCTTTCATAAACACATGCTGACTGGGCCTCATCACCAGATTTTCTGGCATTTCCCCACCTACCTCTGCCACCTCCTTTTTTTTTTTTTTAATTTTTTATTTTATTCTTTTCTACCACATGAAGTGTTGGAATTTGACCAACAGTCTTTGGATGAATTGACACTGACATATGCAGGAGCTGATGCCTGTGTGAAGCAATGTGGCTTTCCTCTCATCTAAAGCTCAGTGCAGGAGGGAGCAGTTCCCAAGAGATGCTCTGAGGAAGGTCATCTGTTGCCTTTGGAAGAAACAGCAGGGGAACAGCAGGGTTTAGCTGGGACCAGAAATGGGGCTGAGGAAATTCAGTTTCAAATGAAGTGAGAAGAGGTTTTATTCCCAGAAGAAGTGAAATTGAGGTAAGTGATAAATCTCTGGGAGTAACTTAACTGGCTCACAAAATATATCTGTGAGAGAAAAAGCCTTTTTTTTTTATTATTATTATTATTTTTTTCCCTTTGTGCACCGTATTTTCAGGAGATGCATTGATTACAAGCTATTGCATGGTCCTGGGCACTGGTGATGAGCTTCACAGGCTGGTGCAAGGAGAGGTAATATTTAGAGATGGGTACCCCAGGCAGAGGGTAAGAGGGCTGATAGATAAGTACAGCCACACTGAGGAACTCAGCCCAAAAGAAGAGTCCAAAAAAGAGGAGACGAGAGGCAAAAAAGGATGACTTCATGTTGTAAGGAGCTCTAGGACATGGCTGAAGGTTTGGAGGTAGACCTGGTGGCCTGATATAGCCTGGGGCCTCTCTCTTCTCTCACCTGATTAGTTTTATATGCACATATTTATATAGAAAATATATACATATATACACACCATTATAGAGGGTTTATAGTTATACTGTTATAAATATTACAGAAGAACATTTCAGCATCCTTAATAACTTAATGCCACTAAAGAATTTCCCTCATCCTTCCAAACTCATAAGGAAATACTTTCAGGGTGTCTATAATTGTCAACAGCTTCTGCCCACATTCCTGGCTGATGAAAAGTTATTACACATCTGTGGTTCATATGGTCCTGAGCCCTGGCTAATGGACCATGTTGAGAGACAGAGATTTGCTCAAGCATGGCTCTACAAGTGCACAACCTCGTACTTTTGATGGATCCAAAGCACTGTTATGCTACTGTCCATCACAGGGACATGGCCTTAATAATATGCCCCGTTTTCATGAGAGACTACAGGGCCAAAGAAGGGAATCAAACACCAGGGAAATGAGCACCAACCTACCACCAAACCAATGTTCCTCTTGCCTTTTTTTTTAAGCTTAAAGACAGAGATGAAGAAAAAAAATCAGGAGGGCAAGTCAGGGACCCTAGATGTTGATTTAAAAGGTGTGCTAATCAATCCCTACTCCTCAAGCTCTTTGAGGACTGGTGGCATCTGGGTGTGGGTGGACACTGGTGACTAAGAAAGGTGTTTTGCAGAGCTCCAGCTGGTAGGAATGAGCTGCGTGAGGCTCAGAGTAGCAGATACAATGCCAAGGAGTTTCCATTGGGTAACCAGGCTACATTTGGATTGCTTTGTATGAGAATAAACAGTGGGCATAAAACAACCTGCCAACTTCACATCAACACTGCTTCCTTTTAAAGCATTACTTTTTTATTTTCTAACAGCTTCACATTCTCCCAGGCAGGATCGTGTAGCAGTTTTGAAATCAATGAGGCATTTGCCATTTCCCTCTCACCTTGCCTGCCTTTGGATTGGCATAACTCCAGAGCTCAGGTTTTATGCTTATGGGTCTCTTTTGCTTGATGATGAAAACAAATGTCACTTTGGCTCATCCTGGCTGGAGAAGGGGGAGAAGGCAGAGAAGTCTGTGATGCCCATGAATTGGGCAGATGAATCATGAATTCAGAAGGATACTTTAGACAATAGTGGCAACCACAAGCTATCACAGAATCATAGAATATTAGGGATTGGAAGGGACCTCGAAAGATCAACTAGTCCAATCCCCCTGCCAGAGCAGGAACCTAAATGAAATTACACATGAAGGTTTCCAGGAGGGTCTTGAATGTCTCCAGAGAAGGAGACTCCACAACCTCCCTGGGCAGCCTGTCCCAGGGCTCTGTCACCACCACCATAAAGAAGTTCCTTCTCACGTTTAAGCAGAACCTCCTGTGTTCCAGCTCACACCCATTGCCCCTTGTCCTACCATTGGACATCACTGAGAAGAGCCTGGCTCCATCCTCCCGACATTCGCCCTTTACATATTTATAAACATTAATAAGGTCACCCCTCAGTCTCCTCTTCTCCAAGCTAAAGAGCCCCAGCTCCCTCAGCCTTTCCTCATAAGGGAGATACTCCACTCCCTTCATCATCTTGGTGGCTCTGTGCTGGACTCTCTCAAGCAGTTAAGAGAAAGGGCAGAGCCACAGTTCAAGGTCAGGCACCATGGAGGAAAGCTCCTTCACAAAAGGGCACGCAATCAGAGGGACATCTCCAGGGTCCTATGCACCACACCAATGAGTACAAAAATTATAATAGGTGCTAAATACTCATCCCATGTCCAGCAAGTGTGTGTGAGGGGGAACAGGAAGTTTATTTATATAATTTTGTAAGACATAGAGAGTTTTAAGTGTTCATCCAGAGGTGTAATTAAGTGAAAGATACTTGCTTAAAGGTCTCCAGAGTCTTATCAGCATGAGAAGATGGGAAAGGCTTTTTGACCACAGCCTGTATTGTTGGACAAAGTCTTTAAATCACAACTCTGTGTAAACTCGGCTGTGAAGCAGAAATTTCCCTTTGCAATAAAGAGGTTTTTTATCGCATGGCTCCACCTGAGCTAGAAGTGCCAGAGGCACCTGCTGCCCATCTGATGATGACCAAGGTGCTGGGATGCTACTACCAAACACCCAGAGAAGGAGCGAGGGACAGCAGCGGGACTGGCTTGCCTGTCTGTGAGCATTGCTGCCCTCTCCTGGCTTCAAAGCAGATAAAACCAGAGGAAATCAGCTCAGGAAGGATGAGGATGGAAGCAGAGTGTGCAGGGATGCAGGGTGGGGTGGGAGATGCACAGCCTACTGCTACTTTCCAGGGAAATGGGCTCATCCATACGGCCTGCAGAT
>NW_010296567.1:0-12828 GCF_000700745.2 Antrostomus carolinensis | reverse complement strand
TCTTGCTTCACAGTGGTTTTGTCACTCTGCGGGGATGGTAGAATCTGTCAGTAGAGGTCTCCCAGGCTCTGCTTAGATAGGGGAACAGGGGCTGCAGGTGATGCCTCATGAAGATTGGACTTTCACCTTCCACAGGTTTGCTTGAGGTTTTGCATAACTGTCAAGCAGTGAGGTTTCATAATGACTTCACAAACATGCAGCAAGGGATTTAGAGGCTTACTTCTGCCAGCAACCACTCTCTGCCCTGGAACATGTCTCATCTCCTCTCTGGGCTTCTCTTCCTCTCTTGCTGAATCTCTACAACTTCAGGCCAAATCTAGAAGACTAAATAGAATGAGCTGGCATCTGTTCTCCTCAATCCCTGAAATGAAATGTCTTAACAGAGATTTGGTCCATATGGACAAAACCTCTCACTCTTTTCATCCTCAAATCAGGGACCCACATCCCTAGTGCCTCCTGAGGCTTGTTTCTGGTCTGGGTAACTTAAAAACTAGACCAGAACATCAACAGAGAGAGATTGTCAGGGAAAAACCTTTACAAAACATCTTGAAGGATTTGTTTCCAATGATTGAGGAGGAAATGTGGAAGTTTTATTTGGGTCTGACAAGCTGTTGGCTCAGAAAAATCGTATATTTTTTGAACTGTTAACATGAGTCTCTAAGAAGATGTGCTTGCTCTCCAACTCATATGGCATCATCTTCGGAAGAGGACCTTCTTAACCGAGCAACCTTGCTCAAGGGAGCATGATATTTGGGTCTGACAAGCTGTTGGCTCAGAAAAATCATATATTTTTTGAACTGTTAACATGAGTCTCTGAGAAGAATCGCTTGCTCTCCAACTCATATGGCATCATCTTTGTAAGAGGAACTTCTTAACCAAGCAACCTTGTTCAAGGGAGCATGATGTCGTGCATCAATGCAGCAAGAGGGAAGGGGGTGAAAGTGTCCTGCTACGGTGACAGGTTATCCCTGGGCAGTCTGTCCCTGATGTTAGTATGGTGATGTCCAAATCTTCACAAAGTTGACTTTCACCTTAACAAAACTAACCTCTGTGGAAGGCAACTTGATTAACTCCATCTTGGAAACCCCTCAGATGGAAACTAAAGAGCTGAAATGCTCTCCCTCTCCTTTCCTTTGCAAGGAAAGAAATAAAACTAACATATGGAAATAAACAACCAACTACACTAATGATGATTTCATCTTAAGTCACATAACTAATATAAAGCATCCTACTCACATTTGATCCTCCCTGAATAAAAGCTATTCAAAAGATTTTTAAAAAAAAAAAAAAAAAAAGAGAGAGGCAAGTGGATAAATAATAGTTAATCACATGAAGAATGAAAGAAAAATGAAAGGACAGTTCTGAAAAATAAGGAAAGCTTCCGAAACCTATTAAGGAATGCTTGGACTCTGAAGGCCTTTGCATATGAAGCTGTATAGAACCTGTATCTCTTAATCTTGATGACAGGCTGAGAGAGTTGGGACTGTTCAGCCTGGAAAAGAGAAGGCTCCGGGGAGATCTTATAGCAGCCTTCCAATATCTGAAGGGGCTACAAGAAAGCTGGGGAAGGACTTTTCATAAGGGCAATTAATGACAAAACAAGGGGAAATGGGTTTAAACTGAAAGAGGGGAGGTTTAGATTAGATATTAGGAAGAAGTTCTTCACTGTGAGGGTGGTCAGACACTGGAACAGGTTGCCCAAGGAAGTTGTGGATGCCCCCTCCCTGGAAGTGTTTGTGGCCAGGCTGGATGAGGCTTTGAGCAACCTGGTCTTAGGAAGGTGTCCCTGCTGATGGCAGGGAGGGTTGGAACTAGATGATCTTTAAGGTCCCTTCCAATCCAAACCATTCTATTATTCTATGATTCTATGATCTGAGCCATGTCTCTAGCCCAAACTAAATATGTTTTCTCTCTGAGACAACTGTGTATTTCCAGGAAGATTTCTTCACCTATCCCAAGTACAACTTCTTTTCTTCCAGCACACTTAGTCCTTCAAGCAGTTTGTAGATAAGGGGAGAAAATGTCTTCCTGCAGCATATACAAAGACTTGGAAGGGATGCAGAACTTTCCACATCTAGTGGTGGGTCAGCTGAAGCCAAACCCATCTCTCTTTAGGTTTACTCCTTTTCTCACCAACACAGAGAAAATGCCAAGTGCTTCTGTTCCTGGCAGTGCAGCCAACAATCGTGATTCCTCAGAGCTGAAAATAGGCTGATGCTGGCAGCAGCTGATGCTTTTGCTCACAGCTCCCGACTGAGTGGGATACCTATAGAAAGCAGATGGCCAAGGAGGAACTCCAGTAATTAGCTATAAAACAGCTAAAAGTCCCTTTCCCCCACTGCTCTGAGAGCTCATGATTTCATGACACCTAGTGGGCAAGCCAGGCACAGTGACTTGTGTGGAAAGAAATCCTTCGAAACACACCAAATAAACTGGGCTCAGAGAAAGACAGACATGGAATTAAATGAACACTGCCATATAAATCCCCAGGAAAAAAGAAAAAAGAAAACAGAAAAAAGAAAACAGAAAAAAGAAAGAAGAAAAAGGAAAAAAGAAAAAGCAGATTTTTCTCCTTTGTAGGAGTACAACCTCAGTAATCACTCCAGGTGGAGGTATAGACAGGGATGGAGAACAATTTTAAAGAGAGGGCAGGTGATTTGAGAAACATCAGGTATCAAGTTAGTTTGATAGATCAAGGGTACAAGCAAAGCTGTCAGGTTTCAGCATTATCCCTCTTCATCAGTCTCTCCTCCCTCCTGGTTGGAAGGAAAACTGAGTTATTTAATCAGGGTTATCACCCATAAATGCCAAAGAAAATAGAAAAATTCCTAAGAGAGACTTATGGACCTATTTTACATAATCAGAGAGAGAAACCAGGAGGGTTATCTTACACACAAAGTGTGACACTGGAACATATCACCAACGTGTGCAATGTTGCTGCATCGAGCATCAGAGATAAGGAGCTAATACCACTTGCCCAGTCATAGGTTTGTAAGCCCTTTTAGATCCATCTGCCTCAGTTTAGATGATTTCCTTAGGATGAGGTGCCTTGTTTCTTAAAAGTGCCTAATTCTTTCAATTTCCTTAAAATAACCCATGTCTAGACATTGATTTGGAAGTATATGTCAACATCTGGCCAGATGAAACCAACCTCGATGGACCGGAGCATTCAAACCTACCTGCTTAAGATCTCTGCATGGTTTAGCATAGGGCCAAGCTATCTTTTGCTGAGCTGTTTACTGAATGTGATAGATGGAAAAGAAAATGGCTCAATGCAAGATAGATTTGCAGGTCTGTGGTCCTCCAGTGCTTTGCAGTGGAGTGGCGGGTGAGAGCCTAACCCTGATGCTGCCAGTTGAGGCTTATTCTTAGCAGAGTAAATCATCAGTTTTGCAGACTTCTGAAGACATGAAGGATGAAACTAGTGATGAGGTAATGCCATGAAGTGAGAGAGGTCCAGTTTCATTCTTCAAGGACCCAACTGTGTGGACATCACATCCTGCTCTTTCTTTTTTTCTGTCTTCTTTTATCTCTGTGAGTATCTCTAAATACATTGTCTCCTTTTCCAGTGGCTTTAATATATATCTGCCCTCTTTCCTTTCCTGCTCACTTATCCCATTCTTCATGCTCCTGTAAGGACTTAAGAGCAAAGAGAATTTATTCAAGTTGCAAAAGAGAATTTTTTACCTCTTCCCAAAGGTTTTCCCCAAATTAGCTCATTGAATGAATCCCAGCAGCTCCTATGTGTTTTCAGAGATCACATCAATGATTGCTGCTGTGTTCTTTTACTTTGCTTTCTGAACCTGGCTCTTCCTTCCCAGAGCTACTCCAGACTATCTGAGTTGTAGAGGAAAAGAAAAAAAGTAAACAAAATATCTTTCTCCTTTGAGCCAAGCACAAATTAGGCAACTGAGCAGACAGAAATGCTTACTGGTCCAGGGGAGAGTGGATTTGTAATCTAAACTACTGTGGAATAAAAGCATCATCCTCACTCTGATCTCTAATTTAAACATTGTCTCCTGTTCTTCTTCCCTTTTTGTTTGACTAATTCAGTTGCCTTTGGTCTAAGGGCAAGGAAATCTCATTTGCGTGTTTTAAAGGACATTAATTACAAGTCTTTTCACTTCAAGCCCTGATACTCCTGCATTGACTAGGAGCCTCAGTCTGACTGAAGTCCTGATTCCGCAGAGGGTCGTTAATTATTGAGCCTATTGAACTCTACCTGAACATAATGAGCTCAGGAATGAGTAAAGCCTCCCCTGAGGATAGAGCTGGAAGGAGAGGAGGGGTAGTGGGAAGAGGATGATCCACACCACAGAAACCCCAGTTTAGGAGCACGTATGACTGTGAGAGGGACAGAACAAGTATCCTGGTGGATTACTAGGGTTTACTGAAGTGCCCTAATCCTGTCCTAGGTTGCCTTTCCCACAAAGACTGGAGTCACTCTATTCAGGGCTACAGCCAACATCACTTTTTGGCTTTGTGCACAACTACTATGGCAGAGGACTGATGACACATTAACATAAAGTCCCTTGAGTCCCTATTTTCTCACCTAGGTCTTCTGCTGCACTGACAGGAGAAATGTAGGATCCTATTTGTCCCATAAATTAACCCAAGGTAAATATTTTTGAGTCTTCAATGTGCAGTCATGAACTGTTCTCACCACTGTATCTGTGGTGTTGGTGGTCTTGTGCACTGTTTCAGATGTGGTGGCCCCCATTCTAGTGCTGGTGACCATTTGTTAACTAACCTGTTGTATCACCTTATGTCAACAGTCAGCACTTGTGAAGTGTTATATCTGTCCCAAACTCCTGAAGAATTTGCCCAGAGAGGAACTAATTTTCTTATTATTTTCCTGTGGAGCAGGTCAGCCATCTTCGACTTTCTGGGCTCCACTGTAAGGTGAAGAATGGGCTCGACAGAATGTCCTGGTTTTGCTAGGATAGAGAAGGTTTAAGCCTCACCATAACATTTCCTCATCATAACATTAGGCTGCTCAGGGAGGTTGTGGAGTCTCCTTCTCTGGAGATATTCAAGACCCGCCTGGACACCTTCCTGTGTAATTTCGTTTAGGTTCCTGCTCCAGCAAGGGGATTGGACTAGATGATCTTTTGAGGTCCCTTCCAATCCCCAACATTCTGTGATTCTGTGATTCTGTGATTCCATTTTTCATCCACATATCTAGGGTTTTACTGCAGTTGCTCAGGCTCAGAGGTTACATTTGGGCTGGTCTATTAAAAATCACCAGCTTTGTTCTCCAGCTCTAAGGACCACTGACACAATGTCCTATATTAAACTCCTTTTTCCCAAAAAATAGGGTGTTTTTGTAAAAAATTCCTTCATCCATATCATACCCTGGAGTGGTCTAGGACAGTGTTAGTTCATCAAGGCAAAAAAACCTCCCATGAAATGGGACACTCCAACAATATAATAGGGTGGAAGAATGATTTCTACACTTTGGGAACATCATCTGAGCTGTTTTTGCAAAGCAAAGCTTGGGATGAGCTTGCAGTCTGCTTGGCTCTGCTTGGTTCATCCAAAGCATATGAATTAATGCTTGGGCTTATTCTGTGGTATTGAAAAATATTGAAGCTCTTGCCTTTCTGGAGAGCTCCCTGGCTGTGATTATTAAATACTCCAGTCAATGCTGGAACAGAGTGGATGAGTCTAGATCTCAGTCTTTCCTTAGGAAACTGGCCCTATCTGAAAATTTCATTTTCGGAGCCTTGCTCAATGCCATTTGGAAGACAGAACAAGATAGAAGATGTCTTGAGAAGTTGTCCGGTCAAATCCTAAGATAGGATCTACTCTTCCTGTGCTCCACTCTCCTCATTATTAAAAAGTTGGGGTTTTTATCCTGGAGGTGCAGGGTTTTTGGTGTCAATGACTTCTGCCAAGTCTCCTCCAGAAGGTGGCATGAGGCAGGGCTTGCTCCGCAATACATCTGCCCTTTGGCACTGACAGTAAGCACCGGATATTATTTACATAGGTTAGTTGTGACAGCACAGAGAAGGCTGAGGGACATTTGTATGGCTGTCTGTGAAGAGCAGTTAAATTAAAAGCTCTGCTGTGTTTTATTTATGACATCTTTCCAGATGCCATGCAGAGAAATAATTTGCTTAATAAATAATACAAATAAATAGACATCCAAAGTGCCTTGTGCTAACAGCCTAGACAGCCACACACTAAGTGACAGCCTGCCAGAAAGCTGGAGGCTTTTGAGCAGTTTTGTTCTTGAGGTCTTCATCAAGATGTTACGGTAATGAGTGACTAATGGATGGGCTATTCCTTTTCAGAGACTCTTCAAGTATCACAGTGGCCAGTGAATAGCACGTGATACTCAGTGGTAGAAGAGACATGGTTTTAGTCTTTTTTGGTACTGGACTTCACCTTCATAGAATCATAGAATGGTTTGGGTTGGAAGGGACCTTAAAGATCATCTAGTTCCAATCCCCCTGCCATCAGCAGGGACACCTTCCACTAGATCAGGTTGCTCAAAGCCTCATCCAGTCTGGCCTTCAACACTTCCAGGGAGGGGGCATCCACAACTTCCTTGGGCAACCTGTTCCAGTGTCTGACCACCATCACGGTGAAGAACTTCTTCCTAATATCCAATCTAAACCTCCCCTCTTTCAGCTTAAACCCATTTCCCCTTGTTCTGTCATTAACTGCCCTTATGAAAAGTCCTTCCCCAGCTTTCTTGTAGCCCCTTCAGGTATTGGAAGGCTGCTATAAGATCTCCCCGGAGCCTTCTCTTTTCCAGGCTGAACAGCCCCAACTCTTTCAGCCTGTCCTCATAAGGAGAGGTGCTCCAGCCCTCGGATCATCCTGGTGGCCCTCCTCTGGACTTGTTTTAGCTGGTCCATGTCTCTCTTGTGTTGGGAAAGTTGGGAAAGTTATTAATCTTATGAAGATTTGGAAGTTT
Organism: Antrostomus carolinensis; assembly: GCF_000700745.2. Taxonomy (NCBI): domain Eukaryota; kingdom Metazoa; phylum Chordata; class Aves; order Caprimulgiformes; family Caprimulgidae; genus Antrostomus; species Antrostomus carolinensis. The sequence goes on along the minus strand of NW_010296567.1, from coordinate 5,903 downwards.
TTAATATACATTTGAGCTAACCTCCCAGGGCTCTCTATTGTCATTGCAGAAGTGGTCTATTAAGTCAGTTATTTGGCCTTGTCATAGGTTCCTGGCACTATTTTAGGTGCCTCAAAGTGTCCCGCATGGGCTGTAGGAGGGAATGTGTCTGCTCTTGGTTCTCTGTCCTGTTGACTAGCAATAGGTAGATATTAGACATACTGGGTTGCTTAAAGCTTCAGTAAATGCTGGTAGCTGGGCAACCACATCACACTCAGTAGACTGTAGAGATTTATCTCTTCCTAAACTAGACATAGACTTTGTCAGGTGATTCATAACCTTAACTCCATTCACTTTGTGGATTGGATTGTCTTTAACTATAATGAGAATGAAGATAATTAACCAAATAGAGACAACTAAGTTACAAACACCCAAAATTGTACAGATGAATCCCACGCTTTGTCTATGCCTCAGTTTCTTAGCAGTAAGAGGAGATTAATAGCACTTTCTTATCTTGTAAGGCTAAATAAAAATGCCAAGGTATTCAATACTAGGAGAATGAGATCAACATGTGATAGCTTTCTCCTCTCATGGCTTCATGAATTGAAATGACTAGTTGGGAGAACACCCCAGGTCTGGCTAAAATTAGGCAGATAGGAAGGTAATTCAGGCATTTCTTCTTCCTCATTTACTCACCCTGGATGGACCTTCAGAGCAGAGTTTTTATTCCCTTCTTTACCCTCAGAGAGGACACTATTTTTCCATCCATATGGATGAAGAAGGAGTTATCAGTAAGCAGAGTGACAATAGTAAATGGCTAATAAATGTTTTTACATGAACTGTTTCAGCTATTGCTGTAGGAAAATCATTCCAGGAGACAGCAGTAGCGGCACAAAGGAATCTGTAATTTTCATGAGTGCATGTCAGCAATGCATGATACACATTTGCTGAGTGTGAGCTGACAACTTACACTTGCAGCCCAGAAGGCCAATAAACGTGCCCTGGGCTGCATTCAGAGCAGCGTGGACAGCAGGTCAAGGGAGGGGATTCTGCCCCTCTGCTCCTCTCTTATGAGACCACACCTGGAGTACTGGGTCCAGTTCTGGGTCCCCCAATGTAAGAAAGACATGGATCCACTGGATCAAGTCCAGAGGAGGCAACGAGGATGATGTGAGGGCTGGAGCACCTCTTCTATGAGGTCAGGATGAGAGAGTTGGGGCTGTTCAGCCTGGAGAAGAGAACTCTCCGGAGCTCTTTAGGGAAGGAAAAGAGAAGCCACCTTTGAGCAGACATCTCCCCAAGCTTAGACTTTGCCAAGAGATGTGTTGAAGCACAATTTGGAAGCAGGAGAAGAGAATTTTCTCTGTAATCAAGTGATTAATTTAAACCATGTGGTCTAATGATCTGACAGCCAAGATGAGGTTCCACATTAAGGAAGCTGTGGCTGCTCCTCCCTGGAAGTGTTGGCTGCCAGGTTGGATGAGGCTTTGAGCAACCTGGTCTAGTGGAAGGTGTCTCTGCTGATGACAGGGGGGTTGGATCTAGATGATCTTTAAGGTCCCTTCCAACCCAAACCATTCTATGATTCAATGTCCTGAACCCCAAAACCAAAACACATTAACACTGGGACAGGAAGAGTTTGAATGCTTCTGTCATGTAGGGAAGGAGTGTGGAACAGAATGAGAGAGGTTACTGAGAAATCCCTGAAAAAATGGATGGCAGAGAGAAAGTAGGGAGAATGGAGAAACAGAAAAATGGAGGATGGTATTTTTTTTAACATTTGGTGTCTACTGTATAGCGTTTCTGCCTCTGTTCAGCTCAAGTTAAATATCTACAGTCCCAAAAATGGAGGGCTATTCAGTGCAATCAGTTGATTTCATTTCCAAAATTCAGCATTCACTGTCTCTAAAAGAAGCTTTTAGTGACTATTTCAGGTGGAGAACTCTACATAAAACTCCAGAATAATTTAGGTTGGATATCACCTTCTGAGGTATCTATTCTAAAACCCTGTTCCAAGCAGGTCCAAGCACTCAGGTTGCCCAATGACTTTCAAGACAAATTTTTAATACCTCCAAGGATGGAGACTTTAGTCTCTCTGAATAATCTGTTCCATTGTTTGACTGTCCCCAGTATGAAGTGTTTTTCCTCCTCAGTTACCTGATCTGAATTTCCATTACCCTTGTTACTGCTTCAGTCTGCTGCCTCTTGTTCGTTTGCTGTGTGGAGGAGAGTTGGGATCCATCTTCTCTGCATCCTCCCCTTAGGTATTTTCATACAGTAATAAGATCTCCCTTCACCTTTTGTCTGAACAAGCCTCCCTCTCCCAGCTTTCCCTTATGTATCCTGTAGTCCAGCTCGCCCAGCCATCCTGGTTGACCCATTCCAGTGTCTTTTTTGAACTGGAGAGTCCCAAACAGGACATGTTATCTGTATTCCTCGTACTATCCATAATCAGCAGTGTGTCAGTAATGTATCTGAGTCTTTCCAGGGTTACTCATATTCACCCTGAGTAAGGACTGTGACAGTAGAATATGACTAGTTCCTGGTGTCTTCCCTGGCCTTCTGACCCTTCTCTAATGCTTGGCAATGAATGTCAGCTTCTGTTGATAGTGTCATCAGAAAGGCTAAACACCCTTTTAAATATGTTTATGATAAATAATTTGATGGTGGGATTGCTATTCACTTTATAATACATGTTCATTATCACTTGGCCCCTCTGATACAGGTTAAAATCGGAATGAATTGAAATAAATGGATGGTCTAAGTACCATTCATCACTGATCAGCAGAAACCACAGGATTTGTCGGAATCAGTTTCCTTCACACCATGAAAGAGAGAGAAGAGAAAGTTGACACTTTAAACTTCCACTTCAGTATACTTAAAAGCCAGATTAGAAAGAAATATATAAGTGTTTTCTTTCTCAGCTTGAAATCTGAATGCAGAACAAAATAATTTGTTTTCATATTTGAAGGTACAACCCACTGAGTTATTCAGTAATCAAGACACATTTGCTGTTTCTCCTTTACTTTCATGGATATATGATGTAAGTGTGTGCATATATATATTGTCTTAAATCAATCTAGTGATAAAGGAGTTGTCAAAACTTCAGCTATGCTCTGTTCCTGAACTACCTTATACAGGAGGTGATAGCCTGACTCCACTGACGTCAATCAATGCTTCTGCAGTGGCTTCAAAGGAACAGATATCTGCTCTAGTGTGCACTCAGGGAAGAAGAAATGCTTGTCTATTCCCCAGTGGGACAGAAGCAGGCACATTCAGATTGCTCTTTCAACAGCCCTGAAGTATCCAGGGTGTTTGTTTATCCCAAGCTCGGCTAACTCCAATCCGTGACAACTGGTCCGGGAGAACTCACAGTGTTTTTCATACAGCTCCTCTGCCAAACTTTCCTTTTCTGACCAGTGAAGGGTGAATATCTTCTTCTCTGGGTGATTAAAAAACAAAAAGAGACAAGAAGCAAAAAACAGTGTCAAGATGAAAGCTCAAGATGATGGAAGAAATTCCCGCTGCTGTTATATTATGTTTCTATAATTAACTGTCTGTGTGCTATAGACTTTTGTCTTAAGGGGGAAAATAGTCAAGTCAGCCCATGGATTTGTCCTGCCTTGATATGGATATCAGAGCATCTCATCTTCTCCTATTTGCTCTGACAGTGACTCCAGGGAGGAAGAAAATATTCATAGAATCATAGAATGGTATAAGTTGGAAGGGACCTTAAAGATCATTTAGTACCAGTCCCTCTGCCATGAGCAGGGACACCTTCCAATAGACCAGGTTGCTTATAGCATCATCCAGCCTGGCCTTGAACACTTCCAGGGAGGGGGCATCCACAACTTCTCTGGGCAACAACATGGACCAGTGTTTCACCACCCTCACAGTGAAGAATTTCTTCCTAATATCTAATCTGAATCTACTCTCATGCAGTTTATAACCATTGCCCCTTTTTCTGTCACTAATTGCCCTTGTAAAAAGATAAGATTCATAGAAGACTACCAAATTGGTCAGGCATGATTTGCCCTTGGTGAAGCCCTGTTGGCTGTCAACAATCACCTCCTCACTTCCCATGTGTCTTAGCATACTTTCCAGGAGGATCTGCTCCATGATTTGCCAGGCTCAGAGGTGAGACTGACAGTTCCTTGGATCTTCCTTGTTCCCCTTTTTAAAAATGAGGGTTATGTTACCCCTTTTTCCAGTCTGTGGGAACTTCATCAGACTGCCAGGACTTCTCAAATATGATGTAAGTTTGTCTGGAACTTCCAGTGTTCCAGTTTTTGCCCATTGCCCCTTGTCCTGTCACCAGCCACCACCAAAAAGAGCCTGACCCCATCCATTTGGCCCCCACATGCCTGGCCCCATCCATTTGGCCCCCACATTTCAGATATTTATAGACATTGATAAGATCCTGTCTCAGTCTTCTCTTCTCCAGGATGAAGAGTCTCAGCTCTCTAAGCCTCTCCTCATAAGGCAGATGCTTCAGGCCCCTCATCATCTTTGTGACTCTCCAGTGGACTCTCTCCAGAAGTTCCCTGTCCCTCTTGAACTGAGGAGCCCGGAACTGGACACATTATTCCAGATGTGGCCTCACCAGGGGAGAGTAGAGGGAGAGGAGAACCTCCCTTGATCTGCTGGCCACGCTCTTTTTAATGCACCCCAGGACACTGTTGGCCTTCCTGGCCACAAGGCCACACTGCTGGCTCATGGCCAACCTGCTGTCCACCAGCACACCCAGGTCCTTTTCCTCAGAGCTCCTTTCCAGCAGGTCAGCTCCTAACCTGCACTGGTGCATGCAGTTATTCCTCCCCAGGTGAAGGACTTCATTGGTCAGTTCTCTCAGGACCCATGGATGCACCTCATCAGGTCCCGTGTACTTGTGCACGTTCCGGTTCCTCAGATGGTCTCAAACATGATCTTTTCCTACAATGATTGGTTCTTAATTCTCCAGGGCCCCCCCTTCTGCCTTCTTCGACTTGGGGGATGAGAGTCAAGTGCTTGCTAGTGAAGACTGAGGCAAAAAGGTTTCTGAATACCTCATCCTTCTCCATATCCCAGGTGACCAGGTCTCCTGTTTCCTTCCAGAGGGGGCCAAGATTTTCCCTAATGTTCCTTTTGTCCCCAACATACCTATAAAAGTTTTTCTTGTTGGCCTAAAATATTATTTTCTGCAATTCAGAACCACAGTGTCCACGAGACCGGAGCACAACAATAACTACCCTCACTAATGCACTAACTAACTGCATGACCAATGTCCATGCCTGCCTGTATCTACTACTGACTCTGTTTTAGGAAGACTAATTTAAGATCAGTATGAAATAGTTCACAGATCATCCAACTAAGCCTAAACAAGCTGATAAATTCACCTAGGGCTCTGAGAAATATGTCTCAAGAGTTCTGGTAGCATCAAAGCTGCAACCACAACATAGATATGCCAAGGTAGGAAGTCTGGTCGCTTTGACTACAACTCCAGTCTGATGGGACTGAACAGTTTCCAGTGCTAGACATCTTTTTTCCCTTCCTGGGAAGAACAAAATATCTTCTACCAGCAGTTTAAGGAGTGTTTTAGGAAAAACTCTGGCTCCAAGAGATGAATTATGAGTGAGAAATATTACCTGAGAAGGTGAAAGGTACCATGCACTGAGGAACTGGTCACTTCATACTGATGAAGTAGTGAGGTGGGTTGACCCTGGCTAGAGGCCAGATGCTCACCAAAGCCCAGTTTATCACTCCCCATCCTCAACTGGGCAGGGGGAGAAAAATATAACGAAAAGCTCATGGGTGGAGATAAGGACAGACAGAGGTCACTTACCAGTTACTGACACGGGCAAAACAGACTCAACTTGGGGGAAAAAGAAAATTTAATTTATTACCAATAAAAATTGGAGGATAATGAGAAATAAAACCAAATCTTA
>NW_010296566.1:34254-40630 GCF_000700745.2 Antrostomus carolinensis | reverse complement strand
GGGAATCTAGTACAATGGGGATAGATGCAGAAACAATAATTGTTATTACTTTGGTCCTGCTAACCAAAACTAGAATCACACCATTTTTTTTTCCAAGGTTGATCAGTTTGGGAGTAAGCCATGTTGGACAGACTACTGGCTAGTTTGGGGGGCGTTGGGGGAAACAGCATCAGGAAAAACATTCTCCATCTTTGCTAAGCAAACTAGATGATCAGTGGCTTACAGATTCATCACACTTTTGTCACTTTGAAATTGGGTTAATGGGACAAAGTGAGAAGACCTGCAATCAGAACACTTACATCTAAGGAGAAGGAGCATAAGGAAGTTTGCAGCTGTATGATTTTTGTCAGTATATATCTTCTCTGTTAGCAGCATGGGGAATTTCAAACTGAGAAGTAACTGTTTTGGCAAATTAAGAGCATGAGAACCCTTCTGCTGTTCTTGAGCATAAACCAAACTCAGTAGTAAGATTCCATCTGCCCTTTGAGGTTTTTGGTTGGCCATTTAGTGTGGGCTCTGATGCTCACTCTTATAGTGCACAGATATGTGTTACACAAAAAAAACCCCCACATGCAGTTCTGAGCATATGTGACCAAATAATCCAGGCTTGTGTTCTGAGTGGCTGCACAAGGGAAGAGATGCATCAAAGCTTTTGCTTTTCCTGTATTAAAGCTCTGGTACTTCAGAGATGACACAAACCCAGTACCTTCGCTGATGTACGACTCACTCAGAAGGAAGGGCTCAAAAAGCCTTGCCTCCTTTCTTTCCAGTCACCTTTGAAAGGAACAGAAAAATGATGAAGCCCAGCCCTGTGGTGCAACCACATAAGCATCTGCCTTCTCCTGATGTATCCTTCACCATGAGTCCAAAATGTTCTGGTGTCTCCCTCTCTTCTGAGAGAACAGGTGATATCTGTGCTCAATGTTGGTTTGTGAAGGTAAACAGGTCTCAGAGCAAATAAACACGTTATTGATTTTTTGCTTTTGCTGCACCAGCCAAGCAAAATACATATGAAGAGGTAAAACAAATGAATAAACAAACAATAATGGGTCAAAATAGGTGATCCATACTCGGAGATAAAAATAGAAACACACACAGGACAATGTCTGAGTTACTGATAAAGACTGTGCCAAGTTTCCAGGATTAAAGACTGTTCTGAGTTCCCTTTAGTTTTGTTTCCACTCTCTCTCCCCTCCTTTTGGTGGGAACTTTTCATGTGGGAGACCCATGAGAAGGACTGACCCAGAGCCGGATTTTCTGGGAAGTCAGTAATGGCAGAGAAGTTGTCTCCAAGGAGAAGAAATGTTCAACATCACCAGGATGTTTCCCAGAAATGGTATTTCGTGACCTTTCAAAAAAAAAAAATTTTTACTGTTTACATGTTATTTTGTGGTAGCTCTTTGAGACCTCTGGTGTGGGCCAGGAGCCCACTGTGTTCCCTGCTGTGCAAACACAAAGCAGTAAGAGAATTCTTGCTACAAACAGTAATAACTTTAATCTAGTGAAAGTGATCACCTGATACAGACAGAAGGGGGAGCACAATGAAATAGTTGGAGCAGAGGGTATAATTTAAGTCCCTTCTTATTTATAGTAAAACTTAAAAAGAAGTCAGATGGTGAATACATATCCTAGTTTGTAGAAGAACAGGGGAAGATTTTTTTCTAATGAACTCAGAGAATTTTCAAAGAAGGGCAAGTTAAAAATAAATGAATTAATTAAAGCTCAGGTCTGATTAGACACAGAAAAAATGATGAATAGATTTTCAAGGATCTTTAGCAATTGTTGTTAAAAAAAAATTTCAAAAAAGGTCAGTGTGTAATGTACAGCTCAGTGTCCCAAACACTCCTCAAAGTATTCTAATAAAAATACTGAGCTGTACATAGCTAGGTCACATTTGGACCCTTTTGAGGAGCAGGTCACAACTGTAGAAACTGAGTCTTTGGAATGTTCTGACAAAGGTGAAACCAAATAACAAAAGATTATACAGTTCAGAATACTGGCCAGTTTCTTATGGTTACTGGCCAGTGAATCCTTGGAGCACTGGAATGGGAATAAATCATGGAAGGAAATCTCACTCCACTCCTGAGTCCCTCTGCAACAAGGACAGGTGCTCATGAACTGAGGAAGTGCTGGGCTGTCAGTGATGTGGGAAAGTTGTGATGTTTGGTTAGATCCCTGAATATGAGTTACATTGTAGGGAGCTGCTTTTGGGAGTCTTGGCCAAGCGTCTCCCTATATTAATAGCTTTATGGCTGTTCTTTGGGCTACCGGTGTGCTTCTGTGACCACTACGTAACATTCTAAAGTTGCTCTTCTACTTTGTCACAGCATTTTCCAGCTCATTTACTTAGACATTCTTTACTTTATGTGTATGTATTCCCCTGCCAGAAAATGATGCAGCAGGTAGAAAACCTATATGGAAGATTCATTATCTTTTCTTTCATTTACTTTCTCAAGAATCTGGCAAACTTTTCAAAGTATGTCAGTGATGTGGGTCTGAGCACCACCTCTTGTCTGTTCCCAGAAGGTGATTGCTTCCCAGCATCCTTCTGCTAGGGCTCATTTTCCCCCTTTGCTTTTATTCGTACCTGCACAAAGGGTAGGAGGATCCAGCGTGCTGGCATGGCTTGTGAGATTTGTGTGTCATTCTCTTTCTGTCAATGATCAGGTGAATGACGTTGAATGACTCACTTCCTGTCTCTGTTTTATTTAATGATAAGTAGGTTGGTCAGGACAGGAACGATGTCTTACTTTGTACAGTACATAATGCACGGAGTTGTTGTCTCGGTATCTCTAGGTGATGTTGTAATATTGTTCATAATCACAGTACATAGGGACTGTAATGCTTCTTCCCACAACTGTGGCCTGTGGCTACGCTACTTTGTGTACTTATTCAGTATCTCTTAAGATGCCTGCTGTAAGCAATCTTTTAGAAGTCTTTTCAAGACCCCAAACAGTGATGTACAGATTGTATTTTGACCTTATATGTGTACCCCAGCAAACTTGCATATGAATGTTAACTAGCATTATCTGGTCCATGTTTTACCAGATTCATCTCTCACATGAAAATCAGTACTTTGTATGCCCAGTTTGGCAAGTCTCAAACACTCTGTAAGCAAGAATTGCTTTCCTCCACCTGTAAGAATGATGACATGAGCTTGAATGTAATAAACAGCTTTTTTGCTGTTTGTTTTTAAGCTCTTTGTCTTCTCTTTTTGAGCCTGTAATTGAAACTGGATGGTAGAACCAAGTGGACTCAAAACTGTTCTAGAAAGGCTGAGATTTTCGTGTTATTTTCTATACCCTGTAGCTGGAGCAAAAGCACAAAACTTTCATGAGACTTGTGAGGCAACTGTGAGAATTAATCATGTACTATATTCTGGTATTGAGAGAACTGGATGGCTACTGCACTGCCAAGGCAATTACACTGCTACCTGCAAAAAATGTAAGTGACATGATGGCAGACCTGTTCTAAGCAAAACAAAGTAGAAAGAGAAAATACAGGTGCCTGAGATGAGGTTTGTGATGGTGTGTTTAGGAGGTAACATAAATCCATCCTCAAGCAGCAGCTCTTTGGGAGAACACGTTTCTTGAATGGTTCAGTGGCAACCTAATGCAAATATGCAAATGATTACACTTTGAAAAAATAGGTTAAATTATCTTTTTGAATGCAAAAGAAACAATAAAAAAAAAATTGGCACCCTTCTTTGGGGCAGACAGTAGAATTATGAATTTTCCAGGCAAAACTAGACAAGTTGAGATGTCCCTTGAAGTCTGATCTCTCTGATGATCATTCCCACAGGTATCATCAGCTCCTAAGTGCCCCAGCGTCTATCAAGCACCGTGGTGTAAGCTATTGCTCTTTGCTGCCATTTTTCTTCCTCTTTTATGCCTTTATAAAAAATGCTTCCCTTGACATGCAAGGCCTCATTCAATCAGTCTGTGATCCCCTCCTTTCCTAGCAGAAAGGTAGAAATACCCTCTCTGCTTTTCATCAGTGGGTGACGAGAGAGGCAGGGTACAGATAGCAGCTTTGGAAAGCGGTTTGGAATATGTCCTCTCTCTCCTCTGTGGTATCATGGCTCAGTCCCCAGAGCCCCAGGGATGTAGCATCACATTCACCACTCCTACTACATCCTTTTAGCCACGAGAAAACCAGCATAGTTTTAAGAAATCAAAGCTTTTGCTTAAGATGAAAAAAAACCCATGTCCAGAACAAAAGGTGATGTCAGTTCCTTGCCTCTCACCGGAACCATGAGGAAAGAGCCAAGCTGCAGACTGTATTGAAAGTGAGGAGGGTAGACTCCCCCTTCCTCCCTTCCTATCCCAGCCCCAACCCAGCCCCCAATAAGACTTCATCTCTCCGTGAATGGAGTCCCTCTGAGCATGATGCTGAGCCAGAGGAGTGACAGGTGCCTCCTGATATGCCTAAATGAGAAGAACCAATCGGAGGAGCCTGCCCAGCTTTTGTTGTCATCTGGCTTTGCTCACGAAAGATGAGTTTGATTGACAGATGCATCAAGGTTCACAGTTTATTGGTTTTTGCAAAAGAGCCAGATCTGCCAATTTAGACAGGGGAGTGACACAAAACTTTCCATCTAAATGGACTAATTTTACCACAGGGAATTCCCAGGCAGAGCGCGCCAAGGCAAGCGCAGTCCTGTTTTATTTTTTAACAAGGACTGAATGACAAATATAAACGACAGTTCTAGGCTGACGGAACATCAGCATTTGACACTTCACAGGGGAGCGGTGAAATAAACAATAGGCAGAGAAATTGAATTAGAATCAGATGAGACTCAGCTAGAGAGGGAGAAGAGGGCCTGATTCTCTACCAAATCATTTATAGAAGAGCAAACTGAATACTAAGTAGGTATAACATGCTCACATCCTGGTTTATTAGCAAATTTAACCTACTAGCGTATTACACTTGTGTGATGTAAATGCATCGCTGGACAAAGATGGGTGGTAGGGGAGACCAGGGCATAGGGAGTGGGAGTGTACAAGAGGTTTCGGTTCGTGGTGGTACGAACCTCTTGTGATAATCTTACCCTGTGTTACTAATAGACTCTACGAAGTTGACGAGCAAAAAGTATGACAAGTTCATTTAATTTCTCTCCTGTTCCCCCTGGCATGTTGCCTGCAGAGTTCTGTCCGGTCTTCCTGTATTATGGTACTTGCTAATTTTTGGGTATCCAGCTTTGCAGCCTTGGCTCAATTCTTTTACTGCTATTTTTTTCTCTAGGACTTTTCAATTTAAAACACGCAATCCATGACATTTAAGAAGAGTGATTCTGTGCAGAGTCTGTTGAGGACTTCTGAGTGTGGACCGTGTCTGCTTGAGATAAAAGGTTGTCTCAGTTAATAGCATTAGTAAACTATTATCCTATTTCTACTCAGCTTTAACAGAGGGATAGGATATATAAACTTTCCTGATGGGTTAGACAGCCAACTGTTTGTTAGTTAGACATTGTTTGGTAGAAATTTGGATTCCTAGATTTTATGTCATGCTTTGAGATTTGAAGCGTATCCAGAGAAGTGATTTTCAATCTTTTTCAATTAGCAAACAGTAAGAACAAAAAACAATCAGTAGAAGAATAGCTGCCAGTATAGTGCATCTAGGTCCATAAGCTCACTTTTCCTAGTTACATTAAAAGCAGTTTCCTTAAAAATAAACTAGAGATTTTAAAAACGTAAGTTAAAAACTACTGATCTTCATGTTAGAGAAAGGGGCATGAAAATAAGGGGCTTTGGATTGATTTGCTTGTTAATGATCATTTGACTTTCATATATGAGTCTGAAAAGTGCATATATGGAAGCTGCCTTATTAGCTAGGCGCTATAACTAACCATTGCTGGCATATTAAGGATGTGCCAAATGCAGGTCTGTAGTTAAAACTGCATTCTGATGGAAGCTGATGTGGAGGAAAAATGCTTCTTTCTTCTGTACATAGAGGTACTATATCGGCGTGAAATTTCACACTGCTCAGTCTTATACCCTTTGGGTTTTCTGTGTATGTTTTGTTTGTCTTCCTTTCATAAGTGTTCAACAGGGTATATTTGAAGTTGGTCTCAGGCTGAAAGTCATTATATGTTTGTAATATTTCATTGTTGGTGTGTCTCTTTAAAATAGAATTATTTGTCTCCCCTGGAACAGGCACAGGGGCAAAGCCAGAGTAATTCTGATGCAAATAATATGTTTTGAAAGGAGACAATTTAGAAGTTAAGCCATTTTTGTTATTTTTTCATAATGGAAAGTTTATCCTTCAGCAAAGACGAATATGTAGTTCTTGGTGAAACTGGTCATGTGTTGCATTGTGTCAAGACAGTCCCTTACAGTTTTTCTCCTGGGATGGAAGCCACAGGCGGTTTCTGTTT
>NW_010296566.1:30792-34218 GCF_000700745.2 Antrostomus carolinensis | reverse complement strand
AAGTTAACAGCTGCCTGTAGTAAAGATGGATGTTGCCTGTCCTGAAACCTGGTGTTTCTATCAGAGTAGTAAAGGGGACTTTGGAGAGCAGCAGAAACAGTAAGGATAAAAAGGTCCTCTGAATGTTCCTCTGAATGGGAAAGGGGTGTGTGGAGAAGCCAACAGTGCCTGAGCAGGGAATGTGGGGTGCAGGATGGTGTCCCCAGTGTATATGACAAGGAACATGGGAGGGTTTATTCCTGAGAGGGCAGGGGCAGAGACCAAGGAAGAGCGATTACAGAGAATCCATATTTTCCACATGAGGGGCAATGCCAAGGGCCAACATACTTAGGGCAGGAGAAGTGGCAAGGCACTGAAAGGGATCTCGATGGAAAGCATAGAAGAGGAGGTGGTAGGAGGGGGTTGCAAGAAGCAGCCAGGGTTGACAAGGGGAGTTCTGCTGCTGTGGGGATAACAAACAGTGGAAAAAGGTCCTTTCCAAGCAGTTGCTATGGAATGAATTTGCAGGTAGAGTTTTGAACCCAAAATGAGCAAACATGCTTTGGATGGGCAGCTTGCACCAAAATGTCACACAGCAGAAGGCAGGAAAAAACCAAAGTCTTTGACAAGCTTTGGTACCAGGCCAGCTCTCAGCCTTGCCAAGAGTTAAGGGGCCATTTCCAGGTCTTGTGACATTTGAGCAATTTCCGAAAGCACTAGACCACAGGGTCTCTATGGTGTGGCGAGATGCTCACTTTTCACTAAAAGAAGTGAATTTCTGACTCTCACAGTGGAAGAGGCACAATTAATAACATAGCTATAGACACCTTGAGAACACTAAAACTAGAAGTCAAATAAAAGTTCTTTTGTTTTTATTTTATATACATGTATATAAATATACATATATACAAAATGGTATCTGGTGTTATATACAAATTACATGATTTCCAGTCCATCTTGTGATTTTTGTGTGTACTTGGTTCATGATTTTCAAGTACAAGGGGCTGGCAATACAAGCTCTAACAAACTTCCTCTGCTTCACTTCAGATAGCTCCAGAATCATGTAAGTTAACTGTCCCAGCTTTTTTCTAAAGCAGACAAGAATTTATGTACAGACTGTTTACTATTAATATCTTTGTTAACTGCTACTTGTTTAATAAGCTGATCCTTCCCTTAGTGTTTTAAAGTATTTTCCTTTGGATACGACCATAATTGTATAGTTTTACTAGATGATAGTTTTCAGGATCAATTTTTTCCTTTAAAGCACTGGTGCCATGTTTGCTGTCCTTCCATTTTTGCCATTCCCCAGGCCATTCAGTTTTTTCAGTACTGATTATGTGTCCGGTAAATTCATCTGCTAGCTCAATTAATACATTCAGTTTGTGTATTATCTAGATAGATTATCTGGCACTGTGAATACTTAAATGTTCCAACTGTTTCCTTGCCTACACCTCATTAAAGAACATATTTATTTTTAAAGAAGGTTGTAATCATCTCAGAATGTTCAAACTTTTCTTTATTTTTCTTGTCAGAGTAATTATAAAGAGAATTTCTTAGTGTTGCATAATCTCTTACAATATCATTTTCCTCATTAAGAGACAGGCTGTGGTGCTCTTTTTCGTTTTATCACACAACATTTTCACATTGAGAACTCCTATTATTAAAGGAACATAATACTAGCTGGAATGGTAGAAATAGTTATTTCATGCAAGTATTTCTTTTTGCAAGATATACAAGTTCTTGGAAGTTGCAAAAGTTTTGCTATAGTTCAATTATCAGTTATGGAGACTTACGCAGGAATGTCAGGGTGCAGTTCTCTGGGCTGTGTTAAGTGCGATACAAAAGAGATTATCATGCTAGCTTCTAAATCATTCTTCTAAGATTACTTTACCAGGATAAATTTTGAAAATCCATTTTGCTTTCTTCTGGTGCATCTGTCTGTTGATTCTTAGCCTGTCTTTCACCTCTGACAGCGACTGTACATTAGTAATTTCCTTTGATTGCAGCCAGTTTAACATCCAGGATTTCATCTATTAATCCACTGTTTGATTCTTATCTCTCTAAATTCAGTAGATAAAGATAATTCTGATGCATAAAAGATTTCAGAATTTTGGAATTCAGTTTTGTTCTGATTTCGAGCACAAGCCTATCCCTGCAGCACAGCCCAGGCCTGTGTGTCTTGCAGGCAGCGGACCCTGGAAACCTGAGGTCTCCAACTTCAAGATAGTTGCCAGGCAGTTTTGCTGCAGTGTTGTGAAAATTGAATTGCTTTTACAGGCTGTTTGGATTTCAACAGATTGACTTTCACTTATGGAAAACGCCCTGTTGGAGGATTTTCAGCCTATTCTATTAATACAGCAAGGGAAAAATATAAACTGAAACAAAAGGAAATGTTTTAACTCTCTGATGAGCAAAAGCTTGATGAAAGCATTTGATTTCATGACAGCATTTCTTCACAGGCTTTCCTTACACATGAACCAGCAGAAAATGTGGCCCACTGGCTTTCACGAGCTGTTGTGAAAATATTTTTAAATGACTAAAAATTGTAAAAGCAAAATTGATTTAGTCTAGCCTGACTCCTTGCTACATTTTTACTCCGCCTCTATGACCTTAAACTGCATCTGACTTCCTGGAGAATTAATGCTCGACTGAGGAAAAATTGAGTGAATACCTCAGTATTTGGTATTTTTATAGCATGCCTTAATATAATGCCTAGCTCTTTGTTACGCGGACAATGAATAGCTTGGAGAATGGGTTATTGATGACTTTGCATTTGGTTTTGCCCTCCAGTTGACCAAGACAGATAGAGATTAAGAGAGAGCAAGCTATAAGCAAGCTGTAACAGAACATCAGGCTAACAGAACTCGTCTTGTGAAACTAAAACCAGGGTAGCAGAGAAGCTGGGGTAAGACCTTAGAGCTGTCAGCCACCCTCGAGACCTCACACACAGCCCCCGCAGTGCTCTGATGGACCATCAGGGCTGATTCTGGAACACAAAATCCTCGTAGAGGCAATCCGAGCAGGTGTTGCTCACCCTCAGTTTGGGCTGTGAGGAAACAGGTGTTGAGGGGAAGGGGATTCTGGGTTACCCCACATCTTTCTGATATTGCAGCTACCCAAGAGCATTTTGATCTTCTGAACTACCTGGGGACGCCTGATGTGTTATGGATCATTGGGAGTCAATTGAGTGAGATCAATAGAAGAAGGAGTCCTGCTGGCAATGAATAGGAGCGGGGTGGGGGCTGGCGGGAGCTCAGGGGCTGGATTGCACTGTAGGGTCTTGCAAGCACGTGTGGTGCCTTCCAACACACAGTGTGGTGGTTGTTAGCAATCACAGTGTTGTTTACATGGTGCCTGAAGGGTGCTCGGTGCAGCAAATGTAACATCCTGGAGACCTCAAGTGGAATCCACTGGAGAGAGAAGCACTGAAGGAGAGAGAGAAAGAAG